>NC_057800.1:721770907-721837064 GCF_018294505.1 Triticum aestivum | reverse complement strand
CGGCCGTCGTCGAGCCTGCCTCCTCGCCCTGCACCCTCTGTAAACCCCCCCCTCTCTCTCTGCTAGCTAGTGTTAATTTACTTAGGTTTTAGTTATGTTAATTAGGTTATCTATTTAGTTATAAATTTAGATAGGTTTCAAAATTTGCTGAATTTATATGCAAATTTGAACTGGACATGTGATATGTGGATATGTCATGTTTTGGACATGTCATATTTTGGTAAATGATCCGAGTTGCCTATGTTACGCTGGAATGTTGATTCATTTCCGTTCCGGTGAATTTCAGGCGCTCGATATGTCCATTTTTTAGCAAAGGTCATGCCGAAATTTCCCGTGAATAAAGGCATGATTTGTGCTACATTGTTGGCATATCGAGTGCGGGCACATAGATTTCTATTTTATCTCATTTCTCATTTATTCATACTTTTAGAAATAAATGAGGACACTTAATCATAGGAAACATGTCGAACAATGAAGAAACTGGGCCTTCTGACCAAGATGCAGACGAGATGGATTATGAGGGTGAACAAGACTACCTCGACTTTTTGACTGCTAAGCAAGGTTTGCAGGTCGGCCTCGATGATGGTACTGACGCCGACACCGACACCGACGGCGCCGGCACCGATGGCGGCGCCGAGACCGGTGGGGAAGGTGCCGCCGGGGAAGATACTGGCGCCGATGCCGGTACCGAAAAGAGGCATAAGAAGCAGAGGATATGAAAACCTAACAAACTAGGGATTGGACGACTTGTGATCACAAAGATGGCACCTGGCAAGTTTGAGCCGTTAGAGCCGGAAGAACCTCGCAAGTGCTATGGGAACCAAGTAGGATGCATCCTACGGGAATGTGCGAGCATCAATGACGATGACTTAAGGAGTAATGAACATTTGACGCAGTTGCTCCTAACGAAGTTGCACAAGAGATTCAAGTTCCCCGATCGGGATGATAATATAGAACAACCGTGGGATGATCCGAAGATGAAAAAGATTAACAATCACGCCATAGGCATGTTCAGCAATGATTTGGCCTCCTGGAAATCGAGGGTGAAACAAGCTATTGAGGCGGAGAAACCCCTGTCCTAGATTCTGGAGGAAAATCCGACACTTACGGAAGAGGAGTTCGAAAAGTTCAAGGACACTTGCGCTACCGAGGACGCCAAGGCTAAGGCTGCGAAATTCAAGAGCCTTCAGCAAAGGAACACGGGGAAGCATCGCGTCGGAAGCCGTGGCTACCTCAGTAAAAGGCACATCTGGGATAAGGAGGACGCGGAACATGAAGCCGCGGGTCTCCCAGACCCCTTCGCGAAGTTACCAACCCCTTGGAGCATGACTTCATCAGGGCCCGCTACAAGTGGGACAAGGAGAAAAAGGTTTTTTACATGGACAAGATCACGAGGAAATTGATTAGACTACTGGAGAAGTAACACCAGCTTGCAGCCGAAAACCCTACTTCTCCGATGAGGCCCAAGTGGGACACCCCTCTCAACCGGGCCTTGAAAGAACTTAAGGGACTCCCTTTGGGCCAGTGGCCGCAATATGGTCGTGTGCGCGGCGCTGGAGATGGCGCCACATGGAAGGTGTTTAACAATGAGGGCCCGGAGGCCAAGAAGCAGAAAAAGAAGTTTAGTCAGGCGGACATCGACGCGAAGGTGAAGCTTGCGGTCGAGAAAAAAGCAGCTGAGGACGCGAAAAAAGCAGCCGAGGACAAATATGAGTTGCTATAGCAGGCAGTCAATGCAGCTGTAACTGCCTGCAGAAATGATTTTGCTACTAGCTTGGTTCCAGTTATCATCAACTGGACGAAGGAAAATCCAGACAAGAGGGTACATGATTTCCCATTGCCCATTTTCGTCGGGAGCAACTCCATGAACAACAACACCATCGCACCATCACTTGCTCACGCAACTGGGCCTCCTCTCGCAGCCGCTCCCGCTCATAGCAGCCCGTCCTCAGTCTCTGGCGCGCTTGGTGGGCCTTCGTCTTTGGTTGAGCTCGACGCCGTCATGGTAATTACATGTTGCACCAACATATATATACATATATATATAATATTCCATTTTTGTTGCCTTTCGGATGTTTTACGCCACAGACATATGTGTTTGCAGGCGAAAGAAATCCCGTGAACCATACTCTACTTGATCAAAGGCCAGAAGGTGGACGTTGGAAAGGGGATGATAATGGACCCCTTGCAACCCATGTTCCACAACCAGCCAATCCCTGCTGGGCACTTCAGGGTTAGCTTGTATAGTGTGAAATCAGGGCACGAGGATTTGCCTCCTCCAGTACAACATGTGGGAGCGGACGACGAGACCCCGCCACGGATTGGAAGCTGCAAGGGTTGGGTGCTGCTATGGCCGAAGAATCTTATTCGTCTGGAGCCGGCCGAGAGCACACCAATAACCACACATCAACAAGCATGTGCGGAGACCACCACCCGGCCTATGCAATTACCAGCTCCTGTAGTGCCGGGTGAGAGCGGCGGATAACATGATGAAGGGGGTGCAATAGTGCTGGATGATGTAATTTGTCCTGTAGAACAGAGAATGGATGATGAGACGGAGGTCGACCCTATGGATTTCCTCAATACAAATGCGTATGACTGTGACATAGAATTGATGAGTCAACCATATGACGAATCAGGCTATCATCTTGCTAATGAGGATATGATGATATGCCCGGGCAGGAAGGTCGTAGCAGGGATTGCAAAAAGTCTCTTCATGAAATCCTCACAGGACACGCCTGAAGATGCCACCTCAACATAGGCTCAACTATCCCAGCGTGAGGGTCGTACAGTACTTAGCCCTGGAACATTGGGGCAGGGGTTAAGGAAGGGTCTAGAAGGTGTGCCCAAGAAAAAGGAGAGAAAGAGATCGGGGAAGATAGCTGCCTCCAAACAAGCCAAAGCACATAGCAGCCAAACGATGCATTCTGAAGAGCGTGTACCCGTGAAAGGGGCGGCCATGTTCCATCTCACGGGCGAGCCGATGCTACCGCCGAAACCACTGGAGGCACTATCAGGGGATCTCAGGATACTGCACGACCATGTGCTGTCGACTGAGAAAAGCCTACTAGCCTCAAAGGATCCAGGACATCCGACATACGCGGCTCGTGTGCCTGAGGGGAAGTGCTACGCCGAGACACGGCCCATGGAGGTGTTCTTCCTGCGGTTTGACCATATCTTTGAGATGTTTCTGACAAGGTGGCTCGATTTTACAATCGTCCGCCTTTTTGCGCTACATATGAGCTCTGTCATGAACAGTGAAGAAGTCTCACAAATCTGTGTGGTGGATCCGTACTACATGCACGAGTCTTTCTTGAGTCTCGGCGACTTTGAGCATGAAACTGCTAGGGACTACCTCCAAAACTTCATGGTACAGAATAAGGACCGGGAAATTGTCTTCGTGCCTTATCATCCAAAGTAAGTCAGTTTCGAACAACTCTTTCATACATTTCAATCATTCCTTCTCTCTCTATGGGGAATAATTTGAGGTGTCTTTCCCCGCAGCAATGGGCGCGCCGTCCTTATCGTTCTTTATCCGCAAGTCTGCCACGCCGTGTATTTTGACCCTTCCAGAGACTATGAGAAAAAAGACTACACTCACATAATGAATATTCTAGATGATGCTCTCCAAGGCTTCTGCTTTAGAGGTGGCCACATGCAGATCAGGAAACAAAGGAACAAGAAGATGGGTTTCGCGCATAAAACTAACTTCTCCTGCATCCAAGTCCCAAAACCAAGCAAGAAGGATGGAGTGTACATCCTCCAACTCATGAATCAGTTCAACACGGATCACCAAAAGCTTCGCATGAGAAGCAGAAATGATGATCATATCCACAAGTGGCTAGAATCTGATGGAGAAGCGGATTATAAACTTAGATATGACTTCTTTCGCATCCAAAGCGACATTGCGACGATCATCATGAAAGAAGTCGTCGATGAGAAGGGGATGTTCCACCACGGCCCTATATCGCGAGCTGACGTCTGAACTCGCATAGGCATGCAACATCTAGACCTCACGCCGTTCAAGAAGCTAGGGTCCATCCTCGATGATATGGAAGGATGGAACTTGTAGTGATTTATGATGCCGATGATGATGATATGTGTCGGTTGAACTTGTATATTATTTGTAGTGATGCAACTTTGTGATGTCCATGATCCCTGCCGAACTTGCGTAATGCTACTTTGTTAGTTTGCGTACGATGACCTGCATAACTCTAGTTAATTAATTTGCGTACTGTATGTTGCATCTAGTTGCTAACCCTTTCTTTTTCGGTGTTCTCCAGTATATTTTGTTGCATATATATGATTGTACATCCTCTTCATGAACATGCATCTCTAACAGGTACCTAGTTTCTTGATGGCGAGATGGAACTGCTATGTCATGTACAAAGGGAAGGTTCCAGGGGTGTACAACAAGTGGCATGAGTGTCAGGCGCAAGTGAATGGGTTCTCGGACGCCAGCCATAAAGGCTTCAAAAGCAGACAAGAAGGAGAAGCTAGTTACTTGAGGTTCACGCTAGCGCGAGAGAGGACTCGTAACCGCCATCTCATGTACTGCATAGTTCCGCTCTCACTCATAGTGATAGCTCTTCTCGCGTATACCTTTGTTTAGATGGATGACGTTGTAGTTGCAAGTATTCGAGACTTGCATGTATCGCTATTTTCGAGATGATGACAAGATACCACTTTGTGTTAGATGATGATTATGACGAGACTATTTGTGTGTATATGCTATGATTACATTTGTGGTCTCGCAGGCATTTGTATGTGTATCATGATGACATTTGTATGTGCTGAAGATTCTTCTATAAAGCCTGTTCAAATACAAAACAAATATGCCGAAAAAAACTACTAAAATTAGAAGTAGCGAGTGCAGAAAAGTTAGCAGCAGCGCAGTTGTAGAAGTAGCACGCACAGGGGAAGTGCGCTATAGCTATTAGCAGCAGCGAGGTTCCTTTAAGCGCGCTGCTGCAACACTTGTGTAGCAGTAGCGCGGGTGGACCAGCGCTACTGCTATACGTTAGCTGTAGCGCCTTATTGGTAGCGCGGGTACCCGCGCTGCTGATAGGCCTAAAACCCGTGCTGCTGCTAGCCTTTTCCCTAGTAGTGCTCCCCTGCAAAACACGGTCGTTGTCAGGAAAACTGAAATGCATGAGAATGGATTCCTTCTCAAGGGGATGAGACTCCGCTCTCTGTTACCTGGGAGGCCGGGATTAACCTTGGGTAATCAGCCGTAATGGCCACCAAGGTATTGTCTTTGCTTAGATGATGAAACACCCCGTTGATCAGCTCCACCGATATGTCCGAATCCTCTTCGGAGTCCGGATCGAGGGACCGTTCTGGATCCTCGGGCTGTGGGGGACGGCTGTTTATATCCTTTACTTCCTGACGCAGTTCCTGCGTTGAAATTGTTAGACTACACATTTAATCGTGGGAATATAAAACGGATGGGCAAGTACAATTGTCCACTTACCCAACTCGGAGGGTTGTACATAGTAAATCCGCCCTGCGGTTTGACGCGGAGGAATTCCTCCTCTTCTCCCTTGTACAAAGAGGATAAGATCTTTACTAGAGCGGCAGCTGAGGCTGGCCCCTTACGACCGTAACGGGTGGCGTCATCCTCCCCGTTAAAATCCCACATGGGGTGGCCTCCATATTGAAGCGGCTGCACCCCCCGCATAATGCATGCAGCCATGACTCCAATCATGGTTAGTCCGGAATGAGCCAATAGTCTTATCCGCCCATTAGGTGAAGGGCATCCCTGTCGCCTTCTCTCTAAGAGCTCCGCGGACGCCAGCTCAGGCGTTTCTTTAAGGGAGCACTGTTGAATTCGGGGAGACCGACCCGGATAGGATCTGGCAGCGGGACATCATCTATATAAAACCATTCCGAAGGCCAGTCCTCGGACGCCTTCTTTGGGGTTCTGGATAGATATCCAGTCCTGGCGATACGCCACAGTTTGGCTTCGCCCACTTCATATATAGACCCCTCTTGAGAGCGGGGCACCAGGCAGAATAACCTCTTCCACAACATGAAATGAGCCTCAACACCCAAGAATAGCTCGCAAAGGGCGACGAAGCCCGCGATATGCAATATAGAGCCGGGCGTGAGATTGTGCAGCTGGAGGCCGTAGAACTCCAGAAGCCCACAGAGAAATGGATGAATTGGAAATCCAAGTCCTCTTGTTAGATAAGGGACGAGGCACACCCGCTCTCCTTTGGAGGGATTGGGGGTGCTCTCCGCTTGCTCTCCGCCATAATAGGTGGCGAGTCCGGCTCGGACCGGGACCATATAGGCCTGAGGGAGAAATCCCTCAGCCTGAAGCAACACTAGCTCGCTGTGCGGGATGGAGCACCTCTCCCAGTCTCCAGGTTTAGGACTGGAAGGGCGAGAGGAGGAGCTACGACGGCTGGCCATGTTGGAATGGACCTTTGCTGGAGGCGCTCTGATGATTACTCGTGGAGAGGAGAAGGTGTGGTTTGGATCTAAAACCCCATCCCATTAAATAGGCGTCTCGTTTATGCGGCTAGGGGTGTGAATGTAAAAACACCCCGACTTTTTGCATTCGTTTGACACATGGAAGACGGCCATTATTGGGCGTGGAAGCCAAGGTGCGCTACATTACGAAAATCGGACATTATTCAGCAGGTACACGGAATTTGGAGAAGAACCCGCCTTGCAATGCCGAAGACAATCTGTGCGCCGGACTCGTCGTCATTGAAGCCTGGTTCGGGGGCTACTGAGGGAGTCCTGGATTAGGCGGTGTCCGGGTAGCCGGACTCCAGGACTATGAAGATACAAGATTGAAGACTTCGTCCCGTGTCCGGATGGGACTTTCCTTGGCGTGGAAGGCAAGCTTGGAGATGCGGATATTTAGATCTCCTACCATTGTAACCGACTTTGTGTAACCCTAACCCTCTCCGGTGTCTATATAAACCGGAGGGTTTTAGTCCGTAGGACAACTTCATCATACAACAATCATACCATAGGCTAGCTTCTAGGGTTTAGCCTCCTTGATCTCGTGGTAGATCTACTCTTGTACTATCCATATCATCAATATTAATCAAGCAGGACGTAGGGTTTTACCTCCATCAAGAGGGCCCGAACCTGGGTAAAACATCGTGTTCCTTGCCTCCTGTTACCATCCGGCCTAGACGCACAGTTCGGGACCCCCTACCCGAGATTCGCCGGTTTTGGCACCGACAACAAGCATTAAGCATACCAAGGTCATAGCAACATCAATCTCAGAACATAGTGGATACTAGGGATCAAACCCTAACAAAACTAACTTGATTACATGATAGATCTCATCCAACCCATAACCGTCCAGCAAGCCTACGATGGGATTACTAATGCACGGCGATGAGCATCATGAAACTGGTGATGGAGGATGGTTGATGATGATGATGGTGACGGATTCCCCTCTCCGGAGCCCCGAACGGACTCCAGATCAGCCCTCCTGAGAGGTTTTAGGGCTTGGCGGTGGCTCCGGTATCGTAAAACGCGATGAATCTTTCTCTCTGATTTTTTCTCCCCGAAAGCAAATATATAGAGTTGGAGTTGAGGTCGGAGGAGCTCCAGGGGGCCCACGAGGTAGGGGCACGCCCTGGGGGGGCATGTGCACCCCCACCCTCGTGGCTAGGATGTGGCCCCCCTGGTCTTCATCTTTTGCAAGGATTTTTTATTATTTCCAAATAGACATTCCGTGAAGTTTCAGGTCATTCCGAGAACTTTTGTTTCTGAACATAAATAACACCATGGCAATTCTGCTGAAAATAGCGTCAGTCTGGGTTAGTTCTATTCAAATCATGCAAGTTAGAGTCCAAAACAAGGGCAAAAGTGTTTGGAAAAGTAGATACGATGGAGACGTATCAACTCCCCCAAGCTTAAACCTTTGCTTGTCCTCAAGCAATTCAGTTAACAAACTGAAAGTGATAAAGAAAAACTTTTACAAACTCTGTTTGCTCTTGTTGTTGTAAATATGTAAAGCCAGCATTCAAGTTTTCAGCAAAGATTATGAACTAACCATATTCACAATGACACATAGGTGTCATGTTTACTCACATCAATGGCATAATCAACTAGCGAGCAATAATAATAAATCTCGGATGACAACACTTTCTCAAAACAATCATAATATGATATAACAAGATGGTATCTCGCTAGCCCTTTCGGAGACGGCAAAACATAAATGCAGAGCACCTTTAAAGATCAAGGACTGACTAGACATTGTAATTCATGGTAAGAGAGATCCAGTCAAGTCATACTCAATGTAAACTAATAGTAATGAATGCAAATGACATCGGTGCTGCCCAACTGATGCTTTTTAATAAGAGGATGATGACTCAACAAGAAAGTAAATAGATAGGCCCTTCGCAGAGGGAAGCAGGGATTTGTAGAGGTGCCAAAGCTCGGTTTTGAAATAGAGGTGAATAATATTTTGAGCGGTATACTTTCATTATCAACATAACAACTAAGAGATGGCAATATCTTCCATGCTACACACATTATAGGCAGTTCCCAAATAGAATGGTAAAGTTTATACTCCCCCTCCACCAACAAGCATCAATCCATGGCTTGCTCGAAACAACGAGTGCCTCCAACTAACAAGAGTCCCAGGGGGAGTTTTGTTTGCAATTATTTTGATTTGATTTGCATAAAGCATGGGACTGGGCATCCTGGTGACCAGCCATTTTCTCGTGAGTGAGGAGCGGAGTCCACTCCTCTTGACAATAACCTGCCTAACATGGAAGATACGGACAACCCTAGTTGATACATGAGCTATTCGAGCATACAAAACAGGATATTTATTTGAATGTTTAGAGTTTGGCACATATAAATTTACATGGAACGGTAGATAGATACCGTATATAGGTAGGTATGGTGGACTCATATGGAATAACTTTGGGGTTTATGGAGTTGGATGCACAAGCAGTAGTCCCGCTTAGTACAGGTGAAGGCTAGAAAAAGACTGGGAAGCGACCAGCTAGAGAGCGACAACAATCATGAACATGCATTAAAATTAATCAACACCGAATGCAAGCATGAGTAGTATATAATGCACCATGAACATAAATATCATATAGGCTATGTTGATTTTGTTTCAACTACATGCGTGAACATGTGCCAAGTCAAGCCACTCGAATCGTTCAAAAGAGGATACCACCCTATCATACCACATCACAACCATTTTAGTAGCATGTTGGCACGCAAGGTAAACCATTATAAGCTCCTAGATAATTAAGATGGCATAAGAAACTATGATCTCTAGTTGTCATTGCAAACATGTTTATTCATAATAGGATGAATCAGGAATGATGAACTAATCATATTTACAAAAACAAGAGAGGTCGAGTTCATACCAACTTTTCTCATCTCAGTCAGTCCATCATATATTGTCATAATTGCCTTTCACTTGCACGACCGAACGACATGGATAATAATAATAGTGCACGTGCATTGGACTAAGCTGGAATCTGCAGGCATTCAATAAACAGGAGAAGACAAGGCAATATGGGCTCTTTTGTCAGATCAACAATAATGCATATAAGAGCCACTTCAACAATTTAATCATGGTCTTCTCCTATCGACCCCCAAAGAAAAGAAAAGAAATAAAACTATTTACACGGGAAAGCTCCCAACAAGCAAAAGAAGAACATGAAATCTTTTTGGGTTTTCTTTTTTAATTACTACTACAAGCATGGAAAGTAAACTAATTAAAAGCTACAACTAATTTTTTTTGTTTTTCTTCAAGTTCTATTAAGCACACAAGAAGAAAGCATAAAAAGGGAAATAAACTAGCATGGATGATACAATGAAAAAGTATGAGCACCGACATCTAGCAATGAGTTTGTGAACATGAATGTAATGTCGATGAGAAATACGTACTCCCCCAAGCTTAGGCTTTTGGCCTAAGTTGGTCTATGGCCACGGTTGGCCTGGCGGATATCCATAGTAATAGTTGGGGTCATACTGCGAACAAGAAGACTATGATTGCCACTAGTTGGCAATCATCTCCGGATCCCACTGGTAATTAGACTGCCGTGGAGGATCAACTTGTGGTTCCGACTCTGGCTCTGTGGCTGATGTAGGGTTCCGGTAGGTGTGAATAGCCTCTAACGGAACAAGGTACTGGCTTGTAGATAAATCAAACAAGGAAGGAGCAGTCAGGGTAATAGTCTAAGGATGATGTTTATGAAAGAACAATTTGTATTTAAGCTCCCCTTCCCTATTCTTAACAATAAAGTCATGTGCCACCATACTCTTATAATCTAAATAAACAGGAGACAACAATTTTTCTTCCTTCTCATAATGCCTAATAGGTATGTTAAAATGTGCAGCTAGGCATGAAGCATAGATGCCTCCAAAGATGGGGCCCTTTGTATGGTTCAGACTTAACCGTTTAGCAATAATACCACCCATACTAATAGAGTTACCACAGAATAAACCATGGAACAAAATAATAATTTCAGGAACACTAAGGTTTCCACAGTTTCCGCAACCAATTAAGCAACGAGTAGCAAATATTGCAAAGTAGCGTAAAACAGGAAAATGTATGCTAGTTATTCGTGCATCGGAAACCTTCCTCATTTCACCTACAGTGATGGTATCAATAAACCCATCCACATCATCGCGATGTGGTTCCTCTATCAAGCCCTTGAAAGGGATCAAACAAACCCCACAAAAATCATAAAGTGGCATCTCCTTATGCTCATCACATAAATAAAACTCCACCGTAGGTGGTGAGCTCCTAGCATGGAAATGAAAGTTTTGCACAAAGATATTGGTGAGTAAGAGATACTATTCGCGTTGGTCGTGGAGGAAGGCGGTGAGGCCTGCATTCTCAGCCAATTCATAAAAATCATCATAAATCCCGGTTGCCCTCAAGAAATCATTGGAAGGCCATTCACACGGCCGAACCTCCGCGGTGCGAGGCAGATTATACTTGGGCTTCTCTGGTTTTTCATTTTGCTTTTCCTTCAAGCTTCGGCTCGATGAGCCCCTCAAAAATCTCTTCATTATTTTCTGAAAAATTCTGAAATTTTTAGTAACTTCAGAATAAAAGTAAACCAAACTCAATAAAATTGATAGCAACAACTCCTACAAGTGCCTAAAGCCTATATCATGCATTAGAACTACTTGGGACCATATAAATTTGACATGCAAGCTCAAGAACAGGGTCACCTAGGCAGCACAAATTTGTAATGAATAAAGCACTGGAACAAAAACTAATTGGACCAATGGAGGAGTCACATACCAAGGAACAATCCCCCCCAAGCAGTTTTGTGAGAGGTGCTTTGATCAAGGAGATCGAAAATCGCATCAAAATGAGCTAGAACTCGTGCTTGAGCTAGATATTGGTGTTTGTGGGAGGAAGAAGGAATGTGTGGATGCAGGAATAAGTGGAGGAGGGCCACCGTGGGCCCACGAGGCATGGGGCGCGCCCAGGGGGTAGGGCCCGCCCTCCATCCTCGTGGCCAGGTGGATGCCCCCCGTGCTGTGTTCTCAGTGCCAAATATTCTCAAATATTCCAGAAAAAAAATCATATTTAAATTTCAGGGCATTTGGAGAACTTTTATTTTCGGGGTATTTTTATATTGCACGGATAAATCAGATAACAGACAGAAAATACTTAATTTTATTTTATTTAATATAAATAACATAAAGCAAAAAGAGGGTACAGAAGGTTGTTCCTTCTAGTTTCATCCATCTCATGTTCATCAAAAGGAATCCACTAACAAGGTTGATCAAGTCTTGTTAACGAACTCATTCCGAATAACATGGAACCGGAGAAATTTCGAATAACACTATGTTACCTCAACGGGGATATGCACGTCCCCAATAATAAGAATATCATATTTCTTTTTGATAGTAGGAAGAGGAAATTCAAAACCACCAAAAATAATCGATGGAATTTTTCCAATAGAATTGATACTATGAACTTGAGGTTGTTTCCTCGGGAAGTGTACCGTATGCTCATTACCATTAACATGAAAAGTGACATTGCCTTTAGTGCAATCAATAACAGCTCCTGCAGTACTCAAAAAGGGCCTTCCAAGAATAATAGACATACTATCGTCCTCGGGAATATTAAGAATAACAAAGTCCGTTAAAATAGTAATGTTTGCAACTACAACAGGCACATCCTCACAAATACCGACAGGTATAGCAGTTGATTTATCAGCCATTTGCAAAGATATTTTAGTAGGTGTCAACTTATTCAAATCAAGTCTACAATATAAAGAGAGAGGCATAACACTAACACCGGCTCCAAGATCACATAAAGCAGTTTTAACATAATTTCTTTTAATAGAGCATGGTATAGTTGGTACTCCGGGATCTCCTAGTTTCTTAGGTATTCCACCTTTAAAAGTATAATTAGCAAGCATGGTAGAAATTTCAGCTTCCGGTATCTTTCTTTTATTAGTAACAATATCTTTCATATACTTGGCATAAGGATTATTTTGAGCATATCAGTTAATCGCATATGCAAAAAGATAGCTCTAATCATTTCAGCAAAGCGCTCAAAATCCTCATCATACTTTTTCTTGGATGGTTTGGGAGTAAAAGGCATGGGTTTCTGAACCCATGGTTCTCTTTCTTTACCATGTTTCCTAGCACCAAAGTCTTTCTTATCATAACGTTGATTCTTTGATTGTGGGTTATCAAGATCAACAGCAGGTTCAATTTCTATATCATTATCATTGCTAGCTTGAGCATCATCATGAACATTATCATTAACATTATCACTAGTTTCAGGTTCATTACCAGATTGTGTTTCAGCATCAGAAATAGAAATATCATTTGGATTCTCAGGTGTTTCAGCAATAGGTTCACTAGAAGCATGCAAAGTCCTATCATTTTTCTTTTTCTTCCTTTTAGAAGGACTAGGTGCATCTGTATTATTTCTCTGAGAATCTTGCTCAATTCTCTTAGGGTGGCCTTCAGGATATAGAGGTTCCCGAGTCATTCTACCAGTTCTAGTAGCCACTCTCACACCATAATCATTATTCTTACTATTCAATTCATTGAGAGTGGTAACCATAGAAGCATGTTTACTAATAAGTTTAAGTTTACCTTTGACATTAGCCATATAATCACCCAAGTGTTCAAGCATATTTTAATTGCATTTCAATTGTCTACCAAAATAAGCATTAAAGTCTTCTTCTTAACCATAAATTTATCAAACTCATCAAGCATGGGCTAGCAAACTTAGTAAATGGGATTTCAGCTTTATCATATCTATAGAGAGAATTTACCTTTACTACCTATGTCGGGTTATCAAGACCATGAGTTTCTTCAATAGGTGAAGGATTAAGATCATATGTTTCTTCAACAGGCGGTAAATTAAGACCGTGTATCTCTTCAATAGGAAGTAAATTCTTAACATCTTCAGCTTTAATACCTTTTTCTTTCATAGATTTCTTTGCCTCTTGCATATCTTCAGGACTGAGAAATAGAACACCTCTTTTCTTCGGAGTTGGTTTAGGAATAGGCTCAGAAGCTGGCTCAGGAAGTGTCCAATTATTTCCATTTTTCAACATATTATTCAATAGAATTTCAGCTTCATCCGGTGTTCTTTCCCTGAAAACAGAACCAGCACAACTATCCAGGTAATCTCTGGAAGCATCAGTTAGTCCATTATAAAAGATATCAAGTATTTCATTTTTCTTAAGAGGATGATCAGGCAAAGCATTAAGTAACTTGAGAAGCCTCCCCCAAGCTTGTGGGAGACTCTCTTCTTCAATTTGCACAAAGTTGTATATATCCCTTAAAGCAGCCTGTTTCTTATGAGCAGGGAAATATTTAGCAGAGAAGTAATAAATCATATCCTGGGGACTACGCACACAACCAGGATCAAGAGAATTAAACCATATCTTAGCATCACCCTTTAATGAGGACGGAAATATTTTAAGGATATAAAGGTAGCGAGATTTGTCATCATTAGTGAACAGGGTGGCTATATCATTTAATTTAGTAAGATGTGCCACGACAGTTTCAGATTCATAGCCACGAAAAGGATCAGATTCAACCAAAGTAATTATATCAGGATCAACAGAGAATTCATAATCCTTATCGGTAACACAGATAGGTGAAGTAGCAAAAGCAGGGTCAGGTTTCATTCTAGCATTAAGATATTGCTGCTTCCATTTAGCGAATAACCCCTTGAGCTCGTATCTATCTTTGCAAGCTAAAATAGCTAAAGCAGCTTCCGTTTCAAAAACATAACCCTCAGGAATAACAGGCGATTCATATTTATTAGGGGGAGAGTCTTCATCATCACTTTCATCAATATTATCAGTTTCAATAATTTCATTCTCTCTAACCCTAGCAAGTTGTCCATCAAGAAATTCACCAAGTGGCACAGTAGTATAAAGCATAGAAGTAGTTTCATCATAAGTATCATGCATAGCAGAAGTGGCATCATCAATAACATGCGGCATATCAGAACGAATATCAGATGCAGGTTTAGGTGTCGC
Organism: Triticum aestivum; assembly: GCF_018294505.1. Lineage (NCBI taxonomy): Eukaryota > Viridiplantae > Streptophyta > Magnoliopsida > Poales > Poaceae > Triticum > Triticum aestivum. The sequence goes on along the minus strand of NC_057800.1, from coordinate 721,822,584 downwards.
AAGCTTACTCAAAATAGAAGGTGAATCAAGTTCAGAGCTAGATGGGCAGTTCCTTACCTCCCCTCGTAGTTGAGGGATAAATCTTGGTTTTTGGATCTCTCAAGTCCGTCATAATGATAAGCAGATATAAATCCCAAGTGACTCAAAGAATAGAGCTATGCTCCCCGGCAACGGCGCCAGAAAATAGTCTTGATAACCCACGAGGTAGGGGGCGCACCCTGGGGGGGCAGGCGCGCCCCCACCCTCGTGGCTAGGGTGTGGGCCCCCTGGTCTTCATCTTTTGCAAGGATTTTATTATTATTTCCAAATAGACGCTCCATGAAGTTTCATGTCATTCCGAGAACTTTTGTTTCTGCACATAAATAACACCATGGCAATTCTGCTGAAAACAACGTCAGTCCGGGTTAGTTCTATTCAAATCATGCAAGTTAGAGTCCAAAACAAGGGCAAAAGTGTTTAGAAAAGTAGATACGACGAAGATGTATCAGAAGCTGTGCTGGATCGGAGCTCGCGGGACGTCATCGAGTTGAACGTGTGCAGAACTCGGAGGTGCCGTACATTCGGTACTTGGATAGGTCGGATCGTGAAGACGTACGACTACATCAACCGCGTTGTGCTAACGCTTCCGCTTTTGGTCTACGAGGGTACGTGGACACACTCTCCCCTCTCGTTGCTATGCATCACCATGATCCTGTGTGTGCGTAAGATTTTTTTTGAAATTACTACGTTCCCCAACACAGATGCCCCCCTTCGGTTAATGGCGGCTGCGTCCAGTCGGCCTTGAAGGGCCCCGCGAGAACCCTGTCTCCGTGGTTCCCCTCCTTGCCGCCAGCGCCGAACTTACCTTGAGAGTGGATGCAGGGGGCGAGCACCGTTGGAGGCCGGAGGCACGGGTGCTGAGGCGTTGACACCTCTCGAGGCTCCCGAGGTGCCATCCCCGGGAGCCAGTGACTTTTGCCCTGGGGTGACAGCTGAGGGGGTGACGCAATCCGCCGCTCCTGAGGCCGAAGCCTGCAAGGTCTCAACAGGTCATCATGAGGCGGAGCCAGAGGGCTCCCCTCAGCCCAGCACTCCCAAGGTCGTCTCCTCGGGCGCCTCACCAACCGCGCCCAGCACTGGTTGCCGCGTCCAAGGCTTCGGCCGGCTCCGTTTGGACTTTGATACACTCCGCAAGAGGAAAGGGTCTCCAAGCTACAGCAGTGATGCCTTCCGGCCGTCGAAGCAGAGGAAGTATATCACCATAGACGAGTCAGTACCTTATCTTTGTAATTTCTCGAGTGCTGCTTCCCCTCCTGACTGTGACTCCTCAGGGTCCCTTCAGCTAAGGCGGCAAAGTCTCCCGGGAAGCAACCTCATCTTGCCTCGAACCCCCTACTGGCCTTGAGTGCCCCAAGCCAGCATGCCGCACCCGGCGCGAGGTCGGCCGGAGAGGCAAACACGCTAGCCTGGCGTCTTGAGCCTGCGCCTTTGCCGTCTCTCCTTCCTGGCCTCGCCTGGGGTGCGGCAAGTGTGCCAAGGGATCCTCCTCCGGTTATGGAAGGCGGCTGGATGACTTTGATCCTGGCTTCTTCTTCGAACAACGGGACTCAACCCATCCAGGCCCCTGCCGAAGCCCGGTCGGTGACTCGGGAGGCGCCAGCCCCTAGGCCCCTGCTGAAAGGGGGTGAGCCGGTTCGGATCCCGTCAGCAACCTCCGCTGCGGGGGACGGACCCGGTCGCGCGCTTAACTTTGCGCACGAGCGGAGTGTCGTTCACCACGAGCTCTTTCAGGAGGCAATGGGCGCGATGAGCTGGCTCGGTGGAGAACTCGTGGATGTTGACCAGCACCATGGAGCCGAGGGTCTCCAGCTGGTGGAGGAGTGGCATCAACTTAAGGTGGCTATCAACCTCGGGCACCTTCCGCGTGAGCACGCCAATGCGAAGGCCGAGGCATCCCTGGCAACCTCATGAGAGGCCAGCGCCTGAGCCTTGGAGGAGGCCAGGGAGGCAAACTGTCGCCGCACAATTGCCGAGGAGCGCAGGTGGGAGCTTCAGGCCTTGAGCGCCTCCTTGGAGCAGTAGGTGGAGGCGCGCAAAGCCGCCTTAGCATCAATAAAGGGCGCACCATCCGACGAGGAGGAGATATTGAGGCACGAAGAAGCACTGCTGCTGGAGGCCACGAAGCATAGCCTCGAGCTCGAGCGATGGAAGCCGAAGCTGTGGGCAGGACCACTGCCCTCAAGTCAGCGCTGGCTGAATCGAAACAACGCGAGAAAGCCGCCTCGGCCGGTCTGACCTCTGTGCAGATCGAGCTGGCCTCCGCCCGTGCCGAGCTGCTCTCTCTTCAGCAGTGGGTTGCCAGCGGCTAGTCCTTCGTGCAGCAAAGTAGGGAGGAGGCACTTCGCCGGCAGACGCTACTGGGAGAGCATGCTCCCATGCTTCGGGACCTTAGAACGAAGGACAACCGGGCGCTCTGTACCATCTGCGACGATCATGCCCCTCATCCCCACACCGAGGATTACACCAGCCATCTTCACTTCTTCACTGATGTTGTGACGCGCCTGGAGAGCCATGCTGAGAGGGCTCGCGAGCTTGTGGACGAAAAGAGCCGACGCCTTCTTGGGCGCGCATTATCCCGCGTCTTCAGCCATCTCCTGAACACCAATCCTGACTTTGACCTTGACGCCGCTATTTCCCTAGTGCCTGAGGCCATGCGGGGCAACCTAGCATGCTGGGTGGACGACAAGGTGGACGCTCTGGTTAGGGCCTATGCTTCTGACGACGACGCGGTGGTGGCTGCGGCAGACGAGGGCGACGTGGTTAATGACGGCGAAGACAATATCGGCGATGGCGCCAACAGTCTATCCGGGAGCGGTTCGGGAGATGAGGTGGGCGCCATGTCCGACTGAGCCCATGCTCCTTCGTTTTGAACCTGCACGCGAAAGCTTGGGTCCGGCCCTTCACATTGTAAGAGCATTTTTGGAAGGGGAGCCCCTTGCGGGTTTGTCGTCATAACTTACTGTCGTGACTTACTTTGGTCCGGTCGGACTTCTGCTGACTTGGCAATTGCAAACTTCTCCTGGGGGGAGTCCCCTTGCGAACTCACAAAGTTTTAATTTTTAGTGGGGTCCGCCAGCCAACCCAAGAGGGCCTCGCGTGGAGCGAGCGCCGGTGAGGGCGGGACGCGCGCACGGTGCGCGTACGCCGCTGCCATCCCCTGCTCGCGAGGCGATCGGAGAAGGGGGGGGGGACAACGGACGCAAAATCTCAAAACAAAGCGCGAATCCAGAAACTCACTGTGTTAATACGAGCAAAAAAGGAAGCTCACAATGAAATCAAAACACAACTTTAAATCCAAGATTGAAAGGCTGCAAATTCGAGCTTCAGAAAAGAGAGGCCAGAAGCAAATAGCCGCGTCCGGCACCTAGCTAGTCTTCTTGTCTTCGAGTCTTCTCACCAGCGCGGAGCTAAGTGCTTTCACAGGCCATGAGCATAGTCATTGGGGGACATTGTCGATGGCTAGCGCAGAGCATGGTGCTTCTACTAGGACGTGGACGAGAGCCCCCGAGACCCGAGGGCGGCACTCCGGAGACTCCGGGGCGTGTACAGCCCCGCTCATTATTACGTGAGAGTGTCACAAGCAGAGACCTTCACAGGCGTGAGCCTTGCTTCATATTGCCAGATGAGGGCCCCGCCTTGCGCCACCCTCTACCACCGTTGGGGCGTCCGGAAACCAGGACGATGCCAAGGGGCAAAGGGGACTCTAGAGGCGCCCTTGGCGACCACGGGCCCTCTGCCAGGGGGAAGGCTCACCAGCGCCTCCACGGCAGAGGGCCTACCTCCGGGTGACACCTTGCTCCGTGCGATGCGGGGAGGGGCGTTGCTCCCGGATCCTTCCTTGCAGCCCCCAGTGCGCCCCCCCTAGTGGAAGGGGGACTGCCGTGCTGGGGCCGTCGTCCACCGCTATGACCTGATCCACTTGCGACCCATGGTTAGAGTAAGCCTGCTCCTGAGAGATTAGCAGTACCCTGTAGCTGTTGTGGTAGGGATGGTCGGCGAGGCTCCCGGGTGGCTCTTGGAAGGCCTCAACTTCTAGTGCCTCCTTGTCCCATCCTGGCTCGAGGAACGAGGCAGGGTCATCTTCTGGCGTGTACTCCTCGTCCATCATGCGGGGCACGTAGGCCTCCAAAGCCGTCGCCACGAAAACATCGCCGAATTGCCCAGCGCTTCACGTCGCCTGGCCCGGTGTGTTGCCCTAGGGATGGTAGGGCGGCATCCTGCAGGGGCCGTGGGTGGCGACGCTTGTGCCTGCGCCCATCAGGGATGGCAATTGTGCGGTTGGGCGTCCGGCGCCGCTGGTTGCGCCGATGTCGACGAAACCTCCTGGTGCGCCCGGGGGCACACGGGCGCGGCGAGGCCCGCCGTGCAATCCGGCTGCAGCCTGAGGCGTAAGCAAGGAACAGAAAGGCGGCGCTCCCCTGGCTACAACGTCCAATAGCTCGGCAATGCACTCCAGCAATGCATCTCAGCCGTTCTCCATCAGTCGGCATCGCAACAGCTCCCGTGCCACTGTGAGTGCGGCCCTCATGTTCGCTTGTTCCCGCCGGGTGTGCGGCGCCGTCGCCGCGGCGTAGCTCAAGGCCCTTGCGGCGGCCCTCACGTGCCGCGGGGTAAGGGTGACGGCGCCGGGCCGCGCCGCCCATGCCCCGCAGCATTTGGCAGCGCGCGTGCCGCCCGAGGCGCGAAGTAGAGGTCTTCTTGGGCGGTCGATGCTGCCTGGGCTGGCCAGGCCGCCCAGTGGTCGGCGTTGGCCCTCAGTGTTGGGGAACGTAGTAATTTCAAAAAAATTCCTACGCACACGCAAGATCATGGTGATGCATAGCAACGAGAGGGGAGAGTGTTGTCTACGTACCCTCGTAGACCAAAAGCGGAAGCGTTAGCACAACGCGGTTGATGTAGTCATGCGTCTTCACGGCCCGACCGATCAAGCACTGAAACTATGGCACCTCCGAGTTCTAGCACACGTTCGGCTTGATGATGATCCCCGGACTCCGATCCAGCATAGCAATTGATCTTGATGTTCTACCGTCGCAGGGCTTCGCCTAAGCACCGCTACAATATTATCGAGGATTATGGTGGAGGGGGCACCGCACACGGCTAAGAGATCAATGATCAATTGTTGTGTCTCTGGGGTGCCCCCTGCCCTCGTATATAAAGGAGTGGAGGAGGGGGCCAGCCAAGGAGGGTGGCGCGCCCAAGGGGGGGATTCCAACTCCCACCGGGAGTAGGACTCCCCTTTTTCCTATTAGGAGTAGGAGAGGGAATGAAGAGGAAGGAGGGAGGAAGGAAAGGGGGGTCGGCCCCCCTCCCAATTCGGATTGGGTTTGGGGGGAGGGGCATGCCCCCTCCCTTTCTCCTTTCCCCTCCTTTCCACTAAGATCCAATAAGGCCCATATACCTCCCGGGAGGTTCCGGTAACCTCCCGGTGATCCGGTATTGTCCCAATCTCACCCGGAACCTTTCCGGTGTCCAAATATAGTCGTCTAGTATATCGATCTTTATGTCTCGACCATTTCGAGACTCCTCGTCAAGTCCGTGATCACATCCGGGACTCCGAACAACCTTCGGTACATCAAAATATATAAACTCATAATGAAACTGCCATCGTAACATTAAGCGTGCGGACCCTACGGGTTCGAGAACAATGTAGACATGACCGAGACACGTCTCCGGTCAATAACCAACAGCGGAACCTGGATGCTCATATTGGCTCCTACATATTCTACGAAGATCTTTATCGGTCAGACCGCATAACAACATAGTTGTTCCCTTTGTCCTCGGTATGTTACTTTCCCGAGATTCGATCGTCGGTATCTCAATACCTAGTTCAATCTCATTTCCGGCAAGTCTCTTTACTCGTTCCGTAATACATCATCTTGCAACTAACTTATTAGTTGCATTGCTTGCAAGGCTTAAGTGATGTGCATTACCGAGAGGGCCCAGAGATACCTCTCCGACAATCGGAGCGACAAATCCTAATCTCGAAATACGCCAACCCAACATGTACCTTTGGAGACACCTGTAGAGCACCTTTATAATCACCCGGTTACGTTGTGACATTTGGTAGCACACAAAGTGTTCCTCCGGTAAACGGGAGTTGCATAATCTCATAGTCATAGGAACATGTATAAGTCATGAAGAAAGCAATAGCAACATACTAAATGATCGGGTGCTAAGCTAATGGAATGGGTCAAGTCAATCACATCATTCTCCTAATGATGTGATCCCGTTAATCAAATGACAACTCATGTCTATGGTTAGGAAACATAACCATCTTTGATCAATGAGCTAGTCAAGTAGAGGCATACTAGTGACACTCTGTTTGTCTATGTATTCACGCATGTATTATGTTTCTGGTTAATACAATTCTAGCATGAATAATAAACATTTATCATGATATAAGGAAATAAATAATAACTTTATTATTGCCTCTAGGGCATATTTCCTTCACTCAGGTCGCCGGTCATCAGCACTGTAGAGTACTGGCGGGTCTGCTGATGGAAGAGACATGTCGGCGCACCCCTACCCGGCGCGCCAAATGTCGGATTTCGGGTTCCGGCAAAACCCTTGAGGTTTGAACACTAGGGTGCACACGAAGATCTCTCCACTCCCTTTGCACTCTCCCTCACCATGATCTCAAGGCTCAGCGCGTCGAACTCGCAGAACAAAGGGACACAAGATTTATACTGGTTCGGGACACCGATGTAGTGTAATACCCTACTCCAGTGTGGTGTGGTGGATTGCCTCTTGGTCCGAGGATGAACATTTACAAGGGAAGAGCAGCCTCCTGAGGAGAGGTGCTCTTGTGCTTGGTGAGTTTGGGTGGATGAGGATGATCTGAATGGCCTCGGATTAGTTGCCTCCTACTGTGGTGGCTAGCCCTATTTATAGAGGCCCTGGTCTTCTTCCCAAATGATTGCAGGAAGGGATGCTACAATGGACAAATTTGAAGGGAGACAACTAGTATAAATTATCCTGACTAAAGGTGGTCTTCGCCTACCAAAGGCTCTGGTGGTGATGCCGTCCTGGGCTCCACGGCGACCTCCGTCCTGCCGTCCTACTGGTCTTGGTCTCGTTGCACTGATACGGAAACCTTTGCCTGATGCTTCGGGACTCCTCGCCTGGGCTTGCCTCTTTAGCACCAAAGAGGAAATGAGGACACTATGCGCGCTGGCGCCCGCCTGGCCCCGGTCGTCATGGCTTGCATCACAGGAACCTCGCGAGGTGCCCCTTGCCTTGATCTCTCTGCCCCTCACGAGTCAGCCTGGTGAGGACGCCCCCGAGGAGGTCTTGCATCGTCCGCCTTGCGAGGCTCGGCCCCTCCGAGGGTCTCGACTGTTTGCTAGTGAAGATGGGTCATACGGGGCCGCTGGCGGAGCCACGCCATGCGCCGCAAGCAGGCAAGTCTGGGGACCCCCGTTCCCAGGACGCCGACAAATGCGTAAGTAGATTCGAGGGCGAGCTGGTGGCGTGTGTGTTTGTATTTACTTGTTGGATTCAAGTTACTTATCTTCTTTTCTTTGAACAATATAAGCTTTCTTACATGCAGTTATGCAGAAAAGATTCTGAAATGGACTGTCGGTGGACTTCCTCCATCATGCCGATGTTCCACTAATTCTACATTGGGACTTTCTACATGTCCCGGATAAATTTTGATTATTGTCGGTGTCAAAACCGGCGGATCTCGGGTAGGGGGTCCCGAACTGTGCGTCTAGGCCGGATGGTAACAGGAGGCAAGGGACACGAAGTTTTACCCAGGTTCGGGCCCTCTCAATGGAGGTAAAACCCTACGTCCTGCTTGATTAATATTGATGATATGGGTAGTACAAGAGTAGATCTACCACGAGATCGGAGAGGCTAAACCCGAGAAGCTAGCCTATGGTATGATTGTTGTTGTCTATGTTGTCCTACGGACTAAAACCCTTTGGTTTATATAGACACCGGAGAGGGTTAGGGTTACACAAAGTCGGTTACAATGGTAGGAGATGTACATATCCGTATCGCCAAGCTTGCCTTCCACGCCAAGGAAAGTCCCTTCCGGACATGGGACGAAGTCTTCAATCTCGCATCTTCATAGTCCAGGAGTCCGGCTGAAGGTATAGTCCTGCTATCCAAACACCCCCTAATCCAGGACTCCCTCAGTAGCCCCTGAACCAGGCTTCAATGATGACGATTCCGGCGGGCAGATTGTCTTCGGCATTGCAAGGCGGGTTCCTCCTCCAAGTACTTCATAGAAGATTTTGAACACAAAGATAGTGTCCGGCTCTGCAAAATAAGTGTCCACATATTGCCATAGAGAGAATAACATTTACACAAATCTAATCTGCTGACGTATTCCGTAGTGTGACACACCACGGCCAAGCCTTTATCCGAGTCGTTTTATTATCCCACCTCAGCGCGTAATGCGAGGCGGTTTCCTTGGCACGTCTTGTTAAAGCAGAGATCGTGTCCCCTTATTCCGGGATTCTCATCAATACGGGCGTGGGTAACCCAACCGCGCCATTGATTACGGCGCTTGGAGATAAGCGAGTTTTACCAGGCTGGTGGGGACACGTAGTTGCGTCCACCCATATAAGGGGATAAGGATCCACCTTTTCACCTATGCCTTCTTCCTCCCTTGCTTATCCATTCTCGCACACTCGAGCTCCAGCGCCCAAGTCCACACTCCCCACCTCAACCTTCTCCAGCCATGTCCGGAGTGGGAGGCGAGTGGATGGTCTCCTCCGTCACGGAGGGACACATCAAAAAACCGAGGATGGCCGGATACTTGTCTAACGACATCGCGTACCGGCTTCCTGAAAAGGGGAAGCTCATCCCCACCCCTAGGCCCCATGAGAGGGTGGTGTTCCTCCCCCATTTCCTCCGCGGACTGGGCTTCCCTCTCCACCCATTTGTCCGAGGGCTCATGTTCTACTATGGCCTGGATTTCCACGATCTGGCCCCGAACTTTGTCCTCAGCATCTCGGCGTTTATCGTCGTGTGCGAGGCTTTCCTCTGCATCCACCCCCATTTCGGCCTATGGCTTAAGACTTTCAATGTCAAGCCGGAGGTGGTGCACGGCAACCAGGTGGAGTGCGGAGGCGCCACGGTGGGCAAGATGCCCAACGTCTATGGCTCGAGGGCTCCTTTGTGGAGACCCTGAAGGGGTGGCAATCGGGGTGGTTTTACATCACCGAGCCACGCGACCCCGAATGGGTCGCATCCCCCGAGTTTTGATCTGGACCCCCTACGCGGCTCACCTCCTGGAAGGAGACGGGTCTGTCGTGGGGTAAAAAAAGGAGAGCTGATCGGAATCCAAACATGCGTCCAAACCCAGGTGGACAAGAAGCTCAAACTTGTCAACGTAGTCCAGGTTATGCTCATCCGCCTGATCCTCCCGTGTCAACAACGGGCTTTCAACCTGTGGGAGTTCGACCCGGCGCGGCACCGAACTCTGAGCAGGCTCTTCGACACGACGTACGAAGATGCCTGGAAGGTGCTTTTCAAGGGCGCCGAGGCCCCTGCATCCGCTACCGAGGATCGCGGATTCAGTACGCAGCGTCACGCTCATGCGGTAAGCTGTTTTTTTCCTTTTACAGGGTATTAGTTTTTCATAGTTTGACTCCATGTGGGATCTAAGCCCCCTTACCTTTGGCAGGACTGGCAGGAGACGTCCGGACAGATCAACTGTCCGCCTCCTTTGCCCGAAGGCCCAGCGGACGCTCGTTTGGCAAAGCTGCTGGTTCCGGCACCCTATGTGGTGCCGAAGAAGAAGGCCATGAAGAAGGCCACGGGGACTCGAAAGAGTGCATGGCGCCAGGAGGTGTCGGATCCATCATCTGACGGTTCCGAGGCGCATTCCTCCCGTGAAAACGAGGAGGAAGAAGAAGAGACCTCTCCCCCTCCAGCGGGAGGAGAGAAGAAAAGGAAGGCCGCCCCAACTGGGGAGGCCGAAGGGTCCAAGAAGGGGAAAACCCTTCCTCCGGACTATTCCACCGATGCCGACGACGGCGGAGAGGAGTGGCCGCCCAGGGCCAAGCCCCTGGTAAAATCGTAAGTATCCGGATACTAGAGTAATTCATAGTATTCGTTTATTGCACAGCTTTCCCTTATGTCGAATATGTTTATGCAGCCCACCCAAAGACCGGCTCGACGCGTCGTCGAGCGGCTCACTGGACTCGTCGGATGTGAACTCGCTTCCGACGGCTTCCTCCCCCCACCCTACGGATGACACCGAAGTGTTGTCCCAACAGGTTCCAAGCCGGGAGGAGGTGGTCCTGGAGGCGCCGCAAGGCGACCTCCCAGACTCTAGGAGTAAAGGGGATGAAACTCCCCAGGGCTCCAAGTCCGGCTCTAGGCCGGACACCGCTCCGGAACCTTCAAAGGTTCCAGAGTCCGGCGGGGGACCTCCTTCCAAGAGGAGCAAGCCCACCGTGCCGGTGACCCCCGTCCAACCGGAGGTGCCGGACAATATGTTGGAGGTGCTCCAAGCTGCCTCCATCGACGAGGAGCACCGCACCATTATGAGTGCGGTGGTCCAGAAGGTTCAGTCCGCCAAGAGCGGACTGACTGAAGCTTGTACTAGCCTTTTAACAGGCTTTGAGGTAAGTAAAGAATGTGTAAATAATATTACCGCATAGACAGTAGCCCCTGATGCTCTGTTTGGCATTCGGGAAGAAAAGCCGAATAGAGGATCAAATAAAATTCGCAGGAGTCTAACAAAAAGGAGTCAATATGCGTATGCAGGCTTCTCTGCTTGCGTCCGCCGCACTGACTACGGAAGTGGACATGCTAAAGCAGAACCTCGAGCGGTCCGAGCAAGAGCTCGGGCGTGCCAAGAAGCATCTCGAGGACAATGAAGGTAAGAAATACCTTGTTTAAACATATATAAAAAGGTGCAATTGCAAAAAATAACAGGATTATCGTGGCTATTGTAGGGGCCACGTCTGAGGTGGCGACCCTTAAGCAAGCGCTGGTCGAGGCCGAGAAGAGGGCGGCCACGGAGCGCACCGAGCGGGAGAGGTACGAGGCACAGGTTGGCAAGGTGCAGCAAGAGCTCCGGGTTCTCATGAAAAAACATGAGAGTTTGGAGCTTGACTCAAAGACGCGAGCGTCCGAGCTCGCGGCGGCTATTGAAACTGCCAAGTCTACCAAGGCCGAATCCCAGAAGACCCTCCAGGAGTTGGATGAGGTGAAGAAGATAGCGGCGGGTAAGGCATTCTTTATGCAAAGCAAACACATAAACGTGAGTTACTTATTACTTAACCGAATTCGGAGCTCTCCAGGAGCGTTCACAGATCTTCCCCGGAGTGCGTCCGATGCCACCACATTCTATCGAGCCGAGGAGGGCAGCTCGACAGAGAAGGTGTTATGGTCTCAGTATGCTGAGGCCGGACACCCTGTGCCCCTGAGCGACCAGCTGAAGTAACTGGTCGAGCTCCACAAGGCGGCCGAACAGGCCATGAAGGGCCTCATAGTTCGGCTGTGGCCTGGAGAGGCTCTACCTGGGAGCTATTTCGGGCTGGTGCGGCGGCTGGTGGAGGCCTGTCCAAGGCTCGAAGTCATCAAGCGCTCCGTCTGCATTGAAGGTGCCCATAGGACCCTTGCCCATGCTAAAGTGCACTGGGGCAAGCTGGATTCTGAGAAGCTTGTGAAGGACGGGCCACCGCTGGGGAAAGAGCATCGCAAGCCCGAGAATTATTATAAGGATGTTCTGAAGGGTGCCTGCCTTGTGGCGGATGAATGTTCTAGGGATGTAATTTTTGAGTGAAACTTGCTCGTTTTGTCCTATGCACTGAAAACTTGTTCATATGCGCTAAGCAATGCTGTTGGAATTTAAAATATTACCTTATGTGCGGCTGTTTATCAATTCTGAGAGATGGCGAGTCATTGGCTTCTGCCCCCATGCCGCTAGTGCTGGGGTGTTCGGGGATAAACCTGAGCGCTCTTTTTCCCATGTTTGGGTCCTTCGAGGGAGGCGCTCAGCCCAACGAACAAGGCAATCGGACTATAATGCGTGAACACTCTCACTTAGCCATAGAATTCTATAATTTTAAAATTCGGCGAAGGCCTTGGTATTCGGAAGACCGAGTTCGGGGCGCTATCCACGCCTTGGCTGGACAAAGCCGACTCCTCGCTCTAAGCGGCATAAGTCTTTAGGGACTCGAAAAACCTCTCGAACAGCGACCAGCTCTCGCTTCATCATGACAGTCAGTTTTAGCTTTCTCCACTGAGGTGCTCGACCCAGCTCAACTGGGGCACAATCGCAGTGGTTCTCCTAGTGCTACCTTAGCCGATATAGCGGAACGTAAGGCACCAAAACATAGGAGCCGGGCAAGCCCAACTATTGACCCAAGACATGATTCGGAGCCGATGCATATAATGCTATAAGTTCGGGGTGCCGCACTTGTTAAAGTGTTTGGACTTCTCACACCATATTGAGGGGTACTAAAGCCCCCGGCGTATTTTGGCCGTACCAAATTGTACGGGTGCAACATGTCATTAAGGAACATATATAAAAAAAGACTAATGTGGAAATAGACAAAAGCTATGCATTGTTTATTAAAAAGGTCTGCGATAAAAGCAGAACGATACAAATAACGCGATAAGAAAAAGGTTGGACTATTTAACATGTCCGTTCCAGGGGCAGGCTGCGGAATGGCATGCGAAACAGGTATACTGCTCGTGATACAGACCACCTGGGAGTTCCGTAATGCGGCGTGGCTTGTCTGCTTCCCTGGTTCTTGCATCGTTTGTGCGGCAATTGAACTGCCGAACGGGCCTTCCAAAGAGTGGAGTCCTGAAATTAAGAGAAAATTAAAAAATCGGCAGCCCCTGGTGAGGTTTAAGCCGTGTTTCGGGCATGCCATGATGGTGCCCCTCCCCTGTACCCATGGTATCTCTAGAGCGTAGTTATGTACGCGAAGTACTGGCGTCGCCTTTTTGCGAGGGTTGGGGTTGGGGCCGCATTGCTACGCCTGCTCGGATCGTGCCAGGCGGTCTTGTTGTAGGTTACTTCGGGCGCGCTTGACGGTGTCTGGTCGTTTAGTGGCTGGACTGGAGAACTGCCTGGAGAGGCTGCTTTGTACTTCCGCTGCAAGGGCCGCCGTGTGCTCCTCCGTTCGGAGGGAGCGTTCGGTGTTTCCATTGACCATAATTACTCCTCGAGGGCCTGGCATCTTAAGATTAAGGTATGCGTAGTGCGGTACCGCATTGAACTTGGCGAATGTGGTTCGCCCGAGCAGTGCGTGATAACCACTGTAGAACGGGACTATGTCGAAGATTAACTCCTCGCTTTGGAAATTATCCGGAGATCCGAAGACCACTTCAAGTGTGACTGAGCCTGTACAGTTGGCCTCTACATCTGGTATTACGCCTTTAAAGGTCGTTTTGGTGGGCTTAATCCTCGAGGGATCTATGCCCATTTTCCGCACTGTATCCTGGTAATGTAGGTTCAGGCTACTGCCGCCGTCCATAACGACTCTAGTGAGATGAAATCCGTCAATAATTGGGTCTAGAACCAATGCAGCGAATCCGCCATGACGGATGCTAGTGGGATGGTCCCTTTGATCAAAGGTGATCGAGCAGGAGGACCATGGGTTGAACTTTGGGGCGACTGGCTCTACTGCGTATACGTCCCTTAACGTGCGCTTCCCCTCCCTTTTGGGGACGTGGGTTGCGTATATCATGTTCACTATCCACACTTGTGGGGGAAAACCCTTCTGTCCATTGTTGTTCGGTGGCCGGGGCTCCTCGTCGTCATCGCTATGCAGCCACTTGTCTTCATTTTCAGCATTTAACTTGCCTGCCTACTTGAACACCCAATAATCCCTGTTGATGTGATTGGCTGGCTTTTCGGGGGTGCCATGTATCTGGCACAAGCGGTCGAGTATTCGGTCCAAACTGTACGGGCCCCTAGGATTCCTTTTGAATGGCCTTTTCCGCTGACCGGATTTAGAGCCTCTGAATCCGGCATTAACTGCCGTATCCACAACATTGTCGCTGTTAATGCGGCGCTTCTGCTTGTTGCGACGTGACCTGCCACTACTGTCCCTGGTATCCGAATTACCAGGGTTCTTGGTCATATTGTTGCTACGAGCAAGCCAGCGGTCTTCTCCCACGCAAAAGCGGGTCATGAGTGTCGTGAGTGCTGCCATAGACTTTGGCTTTTCCTGTCCAAGGTGTCGGGCAAGCCACTCGTCACGGATATTGTGTTTGAAGGCTGCTAGGGCCTCAGCGTCCGGACAGTCGACTGTTTGATTTTTCTTTGTTAGGAACCGTGTCCAGAATTACCTGGCCGATTCCTCTGGCTGCTGAATTATGTGACTTATGTCATCGGCGTCTGGGGGTCGCACATAAGTGCCCTGGAAATTGTCGAGGAATGCGGCTTCTAGGTCCTCCCAAAAACTGATTGATCCTGTTGGCAAGCTGTTAAGCCAATGCCGAGCTGGTCCTTTAAGCTTGAGTGGGAGGTATTTGATGGCGTGGAAGTCATCGCCGCGGGCCATGTGGATATGAAGGAGATAATCCTCGATCCATACCACAGGATCTGTTGTGCCATCATATGATTCGATGTTTACGGGTTTGAAACCCTCGGGGATTTGATGATCCATTATTTCGTCTGTGAAGCATAGTGGGTGTGCGGCGCCTCTGTACTGGGTTATATCACGACGTAGCTCCAATGAGCTTTGTCTACTGTGTTCGGCCTTGCCGAATTTGTGGCCGGCGTGACGGTTACCGTCTCGAGTCATGGGGTGCCCACACGATCCGTAGATCGATCTTGGTTGCCTTGCCTTGTCCTCCAACATATCTCGCAGGTCCGGCGCATTTTCCCGTGCCTTGGTATGGGGTGCGGCTTGAGTGGAGGGCCGAGAGGCCTCTCTGTCGCGGCCACGGGGTGGCCGATCGGCCGTATCGAGTGCAGGTGATGTAGGTTTAAGTGCTTGCTCCTCTAATAGGGGTAGCAACCTGCACTTTGGGTAGCTCTTGGAGGGGCGTTCGAATTTATGCTCTTCGGTCGCAAGGACTTCAGTCCATCTGTCGACTAGCAAATCTTGATCAGCTCTAAGCTGTTGCTATTTTTTCTTGAGGCTTCTTGCCGTGGCCATAAGCCTGGTTGAAAACGCTCTTGCTCGACAGGATCCTCTGGCACGATGAATTCATTGTCGTCGAGGCTTGCCTCGTCTTCGGAGGGAGGCATATAGTTATCATCCTCGACCTCTCTGTCTGCCGCTCTCTCATGAGGGCTGGTTTCTCCATCCTCCTGTGCTAAATCTTGCTGGAGGGGGTTCTCTTCGGCACTTTCCGGAGTATTATTATCTCCCGTTCTAGAATCACCGTATTTGTTTTGGCGGGATTTTGAGCGGCGCCGCTGACGCCGGCACTTAGGCTGTTTCTTGGAGGGGACATCCTCCGTTGTTCCATCGCCATCTCCTTCTTTTGGGGTGTCCACCATGTATATGTCATATGACGAGGTGGCTTTCCAGGGCCTAATAGGCGCTGGTTCTTCATCGTCTCCTTCATCGGCGTCCATACCGTCGATGTCTTCGGAGTCGAAGTCGAGCATGTCGGTTAAATCGTTGACAGTGGCTACAAAGTGGGTGGTGGGTGGGCTTTGAATTTCTTCATCATCCGTACCCCAACCTTGCTGACCGTAGTCTGGCCAGGGCTCTCCTGATAAAGAGAGAGACTTCAGTGTCTTCAGAATATCGCCGAAAGGTGAGTGCTGAAAGATGTCCGCGGTAGTAAACTCCATGATCGGCACCCAATCGGATTCGATTGGCAGGGGCGTAGAGGGTTTGGAGTCCGGAGAGGAGTCCGGCTCCTTGGAGTCACGAGTCTCGCAGAGTGCGGGGCTGGTGTTCGGCTCGATCGCCGTTGGGATCGCAGCCCCCGAGGCGGCGTCCAACCACCTATCCTCGATCGGCGCAGTTGGCTCCGAATTAAGGGTCGAAGCCGATGCGGGTGCGGCCTCCAGGGCACTGTTCGGCGGCAGAGCTAGATCATGCTCGTCGGGGCAGTACGACGCGCTCGGCAGTGGCTCGAATCCATCAAAGATCAAGTCCCCGCGGATGTGAGTCGTGTAGTTTAAACTTCCAAATCTGACCTGACGGCTAGGGGCGTAGCTTTCGATCTGCTCCAGATGGCCAAGTGAATTGGCCCGTAGTGCGAAGCCGCCGAAGACAAAGATCTTTTCGGGGAGGAAGGTCTCACCCTGGACTGCATCGTTATTGGTGATCGTAGGAGCCATCGAGCCTGACGGCGACGACACAGAGGAACTCTCAATGAAAGCACCAATGTCGATGTCAAAACCGGCGGATCTCGGGTAGCGGGTCCCGAACTGTGCGTCTAGGCCGGATGGTAATAGGAGGCAAGGGACACGAAGTTTTACCCAGGTTCGGGCCCTCTCGATGGAGGTAAAACCCTACGTCCCGCTTGATTAATATTGATGATATGGGTAGTACAAGAGTAGATCTACCATGATATCGGAGAGGCTAAACCCTAGAAGCTAGCCTATGGTATGATTGTTGTTGTCTATGTTGTCCTACGGACTAAAACCCTCCGGTTTATATAGACATCGGAGAGGGTTAGGGTTACACAAAGTCGGTTACAATGGTAGGAGATCTACATATCCGTATCTCCAAGCTTGCCTTCCATGCCAAGGAAAGTCCCTTCCGGACACGGGATGAAGTCTTCAATCTCGTATCTTCATAGTCCAGGAGTCCGGCTGAAGGTATAGTCCGGCTATCCGAACACCCCCTAATCCAGGACTCCCTCAATTACCCTGACCTCTAAAATATTTGGAGCGATGGATATTAGACACTTTAGGCCTATCACGGTGATTAATGTACTCAAGCAGATTTTTGCTAAAGTCTGCTCGACACACTTAGCTCTGGTGGCCGAGCGGCTTGCTCATCCCCTCCAGTCAACGTTCCTGAAGGGTCGGCATATCCATGATGGGATCCTGGCCCTACCTATTGAAGAAACTCATGCTCTTGATAACCCGACACAGGTAGTAAAGGTAAATTCTCTCTATAGATATGATAAAGCTGAAATCCCATTTACTAAGTTTGCTAGCCCATGCTTAGATGAGTTTGATAAATTTATGGTTAAACAAGAAAACTTTAATGCTTATTTTCGTAGACAATTGAAATACAATTCAAATATGCTTGAACACTTGGGTGATTATATGGCTAATGTCAAAGGTGAACTTAAACTTATTAGTAAACATGCTTCTATGGTTACCACTCAAGTAGAACAAGTACTTAAAGCTCAAAATGATTTTCTCAATGAATTGAATAGTAAGAATAATGATAATGGTGTTAGAGTTATGACTAGAGGTGGTAAAATGACTCAGGAACCTCTGTATCCTGAAGGCCACCCTAAGAGAATTGAGAAAGATTCTCAGAGAAATAATGTGGATGCACCTAGTCCTTCTAAAAGGAGAAAAAGAAAAATGATAGGACTTTGCATGCTTTTGATGAACCTATTATTGAAACACCTGAGAATCCAAATGATATTTCTATTTCTGATGCTGAAACACAATCTGGTAATGAACCTGAAACTAGTGATAATGTTAATGATAATGTTCATGATGATGCTCAACCTAGTAATGATAATGATATAGAAATTGAACCTGCTCTTGATCTTGATAACCCACAATCAAATAATCAACACTATGATAAGAAAGACTTTGTTGCTAGGAAACATGGTAAGCAAAGAGAGCCTTGGGTTCAGAAACCCATGCCTTTTCCTCCCAAACCATCCAAGAAAAAGAACGATCAGGATTTTGAGCGCTTTGCTGAAACGATTAGACCTATATTTTTGCATATGCGATTAACAGATATGCTCAAAATGAATCCTTATGCTAAGTATATGAAAGATATTTTTACTAATAAAAGAAAGATACTGGAAGCTGAAATTTCCACCATGCTTGCTAATTATACTTTTAAGGGTGGAGATCCAGGAGTACCCACTATACCATGCTCCATTAAAAGAAACTATGTTAAAACTGCTTTATGTGATCTTAGAGTCGATGTTAGTGTTATTGCTCTCTCTTTATATCGTAGACTTGATTTGAATAAGTTGACACCTGATATGTCTCCAACGTATCTATAATTTTTGATTGCTCCATGCTATATTATCTACTGTTTTGGACATTATTGGGCTTTATTATCCACTTTTATATTATTTTTGGGACTAACCTACTAACCGGAGGCCCATCCCAGAATTGCTGTTTTTTGCCTGTTTTAGGGTTTCGAAGAAAAGGAATATCAAACGGAGTCCAAACAGAATGAAACCTTCGGGAATGTGATTTTCTCATTGAATACAACTCAAGAGACTTGGACCCTACGTCAAGGCACGTAACAGGAGGCCACGAGGTAGGGGGCGCGCCCTACCCTACCAGGCGCACCCCCCACCCTCGTGGGCCCCCTGTTGCTCCACCAACGTACTTCTTCCTCCTACATATATCCACGTACCCCCAAACGATCAGATACGGAGCCAAAAACCTAATTCCACCACCGCAACTTTCTGTATCCACGAGATCCCATCTTGGGGCCTGTTCCGAAGCTCCGCCGGAGGGGGCATCGATCACGAAGGGCTTCTACATCATCATCCAAGCCCCTCCGATGAAGTGTGAGTAGTTTACTTCAGACCTACGGGTCCATAGTTAGTAGCTAGATGGCTTCTTCTCTCTTTTTGGATCTCAATACAATGATCTCCCCCTCTCTCGTGGAGATCTATTCGATGTAATCTTCTTTTTGTGGTGTGTTTGTTGAGGCCGATGAATTGTGGGTTTATGGTCAAGTATATCTATGAATAATATTTGAATCTTGTCTGAATTCTTTTATGTATGATTGGTTATCTTTGCAAGTCTCTTCGAATTATCAGTTTGGTTTGGCCTACTAGATTGGTTGTTCTTGCCATGGGAGAAGTGCTTAGCTTTGGGTTCGATCTTGCGGTGTCCTTTCCCAGTGACAAAAGGGGTAGCAAGGCACGTATTGTATCGTTGCCATCGAGGATAACAAGATGGGGTTTTTACCATATTGCATGAAACTATCCCTCTACATCATGTCATCTTGCTTAAGGCGTTACTCTAGATGCATGCTGGATAGCGGTCGATGAGTGGAGTAATAGTAGTAGATGCAGGCAGGAGTCGGTCTACTTGTCTCGGACATGATGCCTATATACATGATCATACCTAGATATTCTCATAACTATGCTCAATTCTGTCAATTGCTCAACAATAATTTGTTCACCCACTGTAGAATACTTATGCTCTTGAGAGAATCCACTAGTGAAACCTATGGCCCCCGGGTCTCTTTCTCATCATATTAATCTCCATCACTTTATTATTGCTTTGCTTTTACTTTGCCTTTTACTTTTTACTTTGCATCTCTATACCAAAATACCAAAAATATGATTTATCATCTCTATCAGATCTCACTTTCATAAGTGACCGTGAAGGGATTGACAACCCCTAAGCGCGTTGGTTGCGTTGAGCTATTGTTTTTGTGTAGGTACGAGGGACTCGTGCGTAGCCTCCTACTGGGTTGATACCTTGGTTCTCAAAAACTGAGGGAAATACTTACGGTACCTTGCTGCATCATCCTCTCCTCTTCGGGGAAATCCAACGCAGTGCTCAAGAGGTAGCAAGAAGAATTTCTGGCGCCGTTGCTGGGGAGTCTGCGCAAAAGTCAACATACCAAGTACCCATCACAATCCCTATCTCCCGCATTACATTATTTGCCATTTGCCTCTCGTTTTCCTCTCCCCCCAATTCACCCTTGTCATTTTATTCGCCCTCTCTCTCTCTATCCTCCCTCTCTATTTGCCTCTTTTTGCTCGTTTGCTTTTTGTTCGCTTGTCGTCATGGCTAGTATCATATCTTCTCCGTTGTCTCCCGAGAATGAAGTTCTAAATTTTAAACAAAGGGAGGGAGAAAATCTAAAAGATGCTTGGTATAGAATTTGCAATGCTCAAAATAGATCTACCAGGAAGCAATCTACTTCAGTTCTTCTCCGCAATTTTTATGCAGGTGCTAGTTCTTGGTATAGATATATCCTTGATACCATTACTGGAGGGAATTTCTTGGGTAGCCATACTTTTGATTCTTATAATGCTATGTTAGACTTATTTGGCTCACCACCTCTTTTGGTTAATGGAACTATGTTAACTTTGGAGCATGTTATGCAAAGACTTGAAATTATTAAAAATAAAGTTGCTACTATTGAATTAATTGAAAATCTAGATAAAAAGATCCACAATCAAATTACCCAATATGTATCTAAGGTAGGAATGACTTTGAAAAATATTAAGGAAAAGGAACCCATAGTTAATGAGAAAATAAACTTAGATTCTACTAGAATCGATAAACTTGAGGGTATCATTACGAACTTGGGAACTGCTTTTTCTTCCGTAAAGAATACTCCAAGTCCTCCTACTAAAATTGCCAAGCTTATGTATGTTCCTAAAAATAAGGGTGAATCATCTAGTAAGAAAACTGCGGATTTAAATCTATAAGTATTCATCCCAATCTTTTTGCTATCATTAAGGAACCAATTGCTACAAATGAATTTTTTGATCTTATGCCTAAGAGTTTGATAATCACTTGAAAGAAAGAAATTCCTAAGGGATATAGATGCCTCATTGAAGAATTCCCTACCAAAGATGGCAATACCTAGATCCATTCTTGCTTGTTATGCCTAGCTAGGGACGTTAAACGATAGCGCTTGTTGGGAGGCAACCCAATTTTATTTTTATTCCTTGATTTTTGCTCCTGTTTAGTAGTAAATAATTTATTTAGCCTCTGTTTTGCTGTGTTTTTTGTGTTTAATTAGTGTTTGTGCCAAGTAGAACCGTTGGGAAGACTTGGGGAAAGTCTTGTTGAACTTGCTGTAAAAAACAGAAACTTTAGCGCTCACGAGAACTGCTGTCATTTTTATTTGGAGAGTGATATTTAGTTAATTATTTTTTCAGATGATTAATACATAAATTCCTCACGTCCAGAAATTTATTTTAGAATTTTTGGGGTTCCAGATCTTGCGCTAGCTACATATTACTACAGACTGTTCTGTTTTTGACAGATTATGTTTTTTGTGTGTTGTTTGCTTATTTTGATGAACTATGGCTAGTAAAATAGTTTATAAACCATAGAGAAGTTGTAATACAGTAGGTATAACACCTATATAAATAAAAAATGAGTTAATTACAGTACCTTGAAGTGTTCTTTTGTTTTCTTTCGCTAACGGAGCTCACGAGATTTTCTACTTTAAGTTTTTGTGTTGTGAAGTTTTCAAGTTTTGGGTAAAGATTTGATGGATTATGGAACAAGGAGTGGCAAGAGCCTAATATTGGGGATGCCCATGGCACCCCCAAGATAATCTAAGGACACCTAAAAGCCAAAGCTTGGGGATGCCCCGGAAGGCATCCCCTCTTTTGTCTACTTCTATCAGTAACTTTACTTGGAGCTATATTTTTATTAACCACATGATATGTGTTTTGCTTGGAGTGTCTTTTATGATTTGAGTCTTTGCTTGTTAGTTTACCACAATCATCCTTGCTGTACACACCTTTTGAGAGAGCCATACATAATTTGGAATTTGATAGAATACTCTATGTGCTTCACTTATATCTTTTGAGTTATATAATTTTGCTCTAGTGCTTCACTTATATCTTTTAGAGCATGGTGGTGGATTTGTTTTATAGAAACTATTGATCTCTCATGATTCACTTAGATTATTTTGAGACTCTTAATCGCATGGTAATTTGCTTAATAATCATATGCTTGGTATTCAAGATTTGTAAAACTTTCTTTTGAGTGCGTTGAATACTAAGAAAAAAATTGATGCTTGATAATTGTTTTGAGATATGAGGATGGTGATATTGAGTCATGCTAGTTGAGTAGTTGTGAATTTGAGAAATGCTTGTGTTAAAGTTTGTGATTCCCGTAGCATGCACGTATGGTGAACCGTTATGTGATGAAGTCGGAGCATGATTTATTTATTGACTGTCTTCCTTGTGAGTGGCGGTCGGGGACGAGCGATGGTCATTTCCTACCAATCTATCCCCCTAGGAGCATGCGCGTAATACTTTGCTTTGATAACTTCAAGGTTTTGCAATAAGTATATGAGTTCTTTATGACTAATATTGAGTCCATGGATTATACGCATTTTCCTTCCTTCCACCATTGCTAGCCTCTCTAATACCGCGCACTTTTCGCCGGTATCATACACCCACCAGATACCTTCCTCAAAACAGCCACCATACCTACCTATCATGGCATTTCCATAGCCATTCCGAGATATATTGCCATGCAACTTTCCAGCGTTCCATTCATTATGATACGCTCCATCATTGTCATATTGCTAGCATGATCATGAAGTTGACATCGTATTTGTGGCAAAGCCACCATTCATAATTCTTTCATACATGTCACTCTTGATTCATTGCATATCTCGGTACACCGCCGGAGGCATTCATATAGAGTCATATTTTGTTCTAAGTATTGAGTTGTAAGAAAAAAAGAAGTGTGATGATCATCATTTTTAGAGCATTGTCCCAAGTGAGGAAAGGATGATGGAGACTATGATTCCCCCACAAGTCGGGATTAGACTCCGGACGAAAAAAAAGAGGCCATAAAAAAAGAGAAGGCCCAAAAAAAGAGAGAAGGGACAATGTTACTATCCTTTACCACATTGTGCTTCAAAGTAGCACCATGATCTTCATTGTAGAGAGTCTCTCATTCTGTCACTTTCATATACTAGTGGGAATTTTTCATTATAGAACTTGGCTTGTATATTCCAATGATGGGCTTCCTCAAAATGCCCTAGGTCTTCGTGAGCAAGTGAGTTGGATGCACACCCACTTAGTTTCTTTTGTTGAGCTTTCATATACTTATAGCTCTAGTGCATCCGTTGCATGGGAATCCCTACTCACTCACATTGATATCTATTGATGGGCATCTCCATAACTCGTTGATAAGCCTAGTTGATGTGAGACTATCTTCCCCTCTTTTTGTCTTCTCCACAACCGCCATTCTATTCCACATATTGTGCTATATCCATGGCTCACGCTCATGTATTGCGTGAAGATCGAAAAAGTTTTGAAAATGTCAAAAGTATGAAACAATTGCTTGGCTTGTCATCGGGGTTGTGCATGATTTAAATACTTTGTGTGGTGAAGATAGAGCATAGCCAGACTATTTTGAGAAGACATAATTGCTTTGTTAGTATGCTTGAAGTATTATTATTTTTATGTCAACATGAACTTTTGTCTTGAATCTTTTGAATCTGAATATTCATACCACAATTAAGAAGAATTACATTGAAATTATGCCAAGTAGCACTCCGCATCAAAAATTCTGTTTTTATCATTTACCTATTCGAGGACGAGCAGGAATTAAGCTTGGGGATGCTTGATACGTCTCCAACGTATCTATAATTTTTGATTGCTCCATGCTATATTATCTACTGTTTTGGACATTATTGGACTTTATTATCCATTTTTATATTATTTTTGGGACTAACCTACTAAGCGGAGGCCCAGCCCAGAATTTCTGTTTTTTGCCCGTTTTAGGGTTTCGAAGAAAAGGAATATCAAATGGAGTCCAAACGGAATGAAACCTTCGGGAACGTGATTTTCTCACCGAATACAACTCAGGAGACTTGGACCCTACATCAAGGCACGTAACAGGAGGCCACAAGGTAGGGGGGCGCGCCCTACCCTACCAGGCGCGCCCCCACCCTCATGCGCCCCCTGTTGCTCCACCGACATACTTCTTCCTCCTATATATATCCACGTACCCCCAAACGATCTGATATGGAGCCAAAAACCTAATTCCACCGCCGCAACTTTCTGTATCCATGAGATCCCATCTTGGGGCCTGTTCCGGAGCTCCGCCGGAGGGGGCATCAATCACGAAGGGCTTCTACATCATCATCCAACCCCCTCCGATGATGTGTGAGTAGTTTACTTCAGACCTACGGGTCCATAGTTAGTAGCTAGATGGCTTCTTCTCTCTTTTTGGATCTCAATACAATGTCCCCCCTCTCTCGTGGAGATCTATTTGATGTACTCTTCTTTTTGCGGTGTGTTTGTTGAGACCGATGAATTGTGCGTTTGTGATCAAGTCTATCTATGAATAATATTTGAATCTTCTCTGAATTCTTTTATGTATGATTGGTTATCTTTGCAAGTCTCTTTGAATTATCAGTTTGGTTTGGCCTACTAGATTGGTTGTTCTTGCCATGGGAGAAGTGCTTAGCTTTGGGTTCGATCTTGCGGTGTCCTTTCCAAGTGACAGAAGGAGCAGCAAGGCACATATTGTATCGTTGCCATCGAGGATTACAAGATGGGTTTTTTAGCATATTGCATGAAACTATCCCTCTACATCATGTCATCTTGCTTAAGGCGTTACTTTGTTTTTAACTTAATACTCTAGATGCATGCTGGATAGCGGTCGATGAGTGGAGTAATAGTAGTAGATGCAGAATCGTTTCGGTCTACTTGTCTCGGACGTGATGCCTATATACATGATCATACGTAGATATTCTCATAACTATGCTCAATTCTGTCAATTGCTCAACAGTAATTTGTTCACCCACCGTAGAATACTTATTCTCTTGAGAGAAGCCACTAGTGAAACCTATGTCCCGGGGTCTCTTTCTCATCATATTAATCTCCATCACTTTATTATTGCTTTGCTTTTACTTTTTACTTTGCATCTCTATACCAAAAATACCAAAAATATTATTTATCATCTCTATCAGATCTCACTTTCGTAAGTGACCGTGAAGGGATTGACAACCCCTAAGCGCGTTGGTTGCGTTGAGCTATTGTTTTTGTGTAGGTACGAGGGACTCATGCATAGCCTCCTACTGGATTGATACCTTGGTTCTCAAAAACTGAGGGAGATACTTACTCTACTTTGCTGCATCATCCTCTCCACTTCGGGGAAATCCAACGCAGTGCTCAAGAGGTAGCAACACCTACTGAAATATCTTTGCAAATGGTTGATAAATCAACTGCTATACCTGTCGGTATTTGTGAGGATGTGCCTGTTGTAGTTGCAAACGTTACTATTTTAACGGACTTTGTTATATATTCTTGATATTCCCGAGATGATAGTATTTCCATTATTCTTGGAAGACCCTTTTCGAATACTGCAGGGGCTGTTATTGACTGCACTAAAGGCAATGTCACTTTTCATGTTAATGGTAATGAGCATACGGTACACTTTCCGAGGAAACAACCTCAAGTTCATAGTATCAACTCTATTGGAAAAATCCCATCGATTATATTTGGAGGTTTTGAATTTCCTCTTCCTAGTGTCAAGAAGAAATATGATATTCTTATTATTGGGGATGTGCATATCCCCGTTGAGGTAACATAGTGTTATTCGAAATTTCTCCGGTTCCATGTTATTCGGAATGAGTTCGTTAACAAGACTTGATCAACCTTGTTAGTGGATCCCTTTTGATGAGCATGAGATGGATGAAACTAGAAGGCACAACCTTCTGTACCCTCCTTTTACTTTCTGTTACTTATATTAAATAAAATAAAAATAGTATTTTTCTGTTTGTTATCTGATTATCTGTGCAATATAAAAATACCCCAAAAATAGAAGTTCTCCAAATGTCCTGAAATTTAAATATGATTTTTTGGAATATTTGAGAATATTTGGCACTAAGAACACAGCAGGGGGTCATCCACCTGGCCACGAGGGTGGAGGGCGCTAATACGTCTCCAACGTATCTATAATTTTTGATTGCTCCATGCTATATTATCTACTATTTTGGACATTATTGGGCTTTATTATCCACTTTTATATTATTTTTGGGACTAACCTATTAGCCGGAGGCCCAGCCCAAAAATGTTGTATTTTGCCTGTTTTAGGGTTTCGAAGAAAAGGAATATCACACGGAGTCCAAACGGAATGAAACCTTCGGGAACGTGATTTTCTCACCGAATACAACTCAGGAGACTTGGACCCTACGCCAAGGCACGTAACAGGAGGCCACGAGGTAGGGGGCGCGCCCTACCCCCCAAGCGCGCCCTCACCCTCGTGGGCCCCGTGTTGCTCCACCGACGTACTTCTTCCTCGTATATATACCCACGTACCCCCAAACGATCAGATACGGAGCCAAAAACCTAATTCCACCACCGCAACTTTCTGTATCCACGAGATCCCATCTTGGGGCCTGTTCCGGAGCTCCGCCGGAGGGGGCATCGATCATGGAGGGCTTCTACATCAGCATCCAAGCCTCTCCGATGAAGTGTGAGTAGTTTACTTCAGACCTACGGGCCCATAGTTAGTAGCAAGATGGTTTCTTCTCTCTTTTTGGATCTCAATACAATGTTCTCTCCCTCTCTCGTGGAGATTTATTCGATGTAATCTTCTTTTTGCGGTGTGTTTGTTGAGAACGATGAATTGTGGGTTTATGATCAAGTCTATCTATGAAAAATATTTGAATCTTCTCTGAATTATTTTATGTATGATTGGTTATCTTTGAAAGTCTCTTCGAATTATCAGTTTGGTTTGGCCGACTAGATTGGTTGTTCTTGCCATGGGAGAAGTGCTTAGCTTTGGGTTTGATCTTGCGGTGTCCTTTCCCAATGACAGAATGGGCAGCAAGGCACATATTGTATCATTGACATCGAGGATAACAAGATGGGGTTTTTATCATATTGCATGAAACTATCCCTCCACATCATGTCATCTTGCTTAAGGCGTTACTCTGTTTTTAACTTAATACTCTAGATGCATGCTGGATAGCGGTCGATGAGTGCAGTAATAGTAGTAGATGCAGAATCATTTCGGTCTACTTGTCTCGGACGTGATGCCTATATACATGATCATACCTAGATATTCGCATAACTATGCTCAATTCTGTCAATTGCTCAACAGTAATTTGTTCACCCACCATAGAATACTTATGCTCTTGAGAGAAGCCACTAGTGAAACCTATGGCCCCCAGGTCTCTTTATCATCATATTAATCTCCATCACTTTATTATTGCTTTGCTTTTACTTTTTACTTTGCATCTCTATACCAAAAATACCAAAAATATTATTTATCATCTCTATCAGATCTCACTTTTGTAAGTGACCGTGAAGGGATTGACAACCCCTAAGGGCATTGGTTGCATTGAGCTATTGTTTTTGTGTAGGTATGAGGGACTTGTGCGTGGCCTCCTACTGGATTGATACCTTGGTTCTCCAAAACTGAGGGAAATACTTACGCTACTTTGCTGCATCATCCTCTCCTCTTTGGGGAAATCCAACGCAGTGCTCATGAGGTAGCAGGCGCGCCCTACCCCCTGGGCGCGCCCCCTGCCTCGTGGGCCCACGGTGGCCCTCCTCCACTTATCCTTTCACCCACACACTCCTTCTTCCTCCCCCAAACATGAATATCCAGCTCAAACCCGAGTCCAAGCTCATTTTGCTGCCATTTTCGATCTCCTTGCTCAAAGCACCTCTCACAAAACTGCTTGGGGAGATTGTTCCTTGGTATGTGACTCCTCCATCGGTCCAATTAGTTTTTGTTCTAGTGCTTTATTCATTGCAAATTTTTGCTACTTAGGTGACCTTGTTCTTGAGCTTGCATGTCAAATTTATATGGTCAAAAGTAGTTTTGATGCATGATATAGGCTCTAGACACTTGTAGGAGTAGTTGTTATCAATATTATTGAGTTTGGTTTACTTTTATTTTGAAGTTACTAAAAAATTCAGAATTTTTCAGAAAATGATGAAAAGACTTTTGAGGGGCTCATCGAGCCGAAGCTCGAAGGAAAAGGCACAGAAGCCCAAGTATAATCTGCCTCGCACCGCGGAGGTACGGTCATGTGGATGGCCTTCCGATGATTTCTTGAGAGCAGCCGGGATTTATGAAGATTTTTATGAATTGGCTAAGAATGCAGGCCTCACCGCTTTCCTCCACGACCAACGCGATCAGTATCTACTACTCACAAATATCTTTGTGTAAAACTTTCATTTCCATTCTAGGAGCTCACCACCTACGGTGGAGTTTTATTTATATGATGAGCATAAGGAGATGTCACTTTATGATTTTTGTCGGGTTTGTTTGGTCCCTTTCGAGGGCACGATAGAGGAACCACATCGCAGCGATGTGGATGGGTTTATTAACATCATCACTTTAGGGGAAACGAGGAAGGTTTCCGATGCACAAATCACTACCATACATTTTCCTATTTTACGCTATTTTGCATTATTTGCTAGTCGTTGCTTAATTGGTCGCGGAAACTGTGGAAACCTTAGTGATCCTGATATTATTATTGTGCTCCACGGTTTATTCAGTGATAACTCTGTTAGTATGGGCGGCATTATTGCTAAACGGTTAAGTTTGAACCGTACAAAGGGCTCCATTTTTGGAGGCATCTATGCTTCATGCCTAGCTGCACATTTTAACATACCAATTAGGCATTATGAGAAGGAAGAAAAAGTGATGCCTCGTGTTTACTTAGATTATAAGAGTATGGTGGCACATGATTTTATTGTTAAGAATAGGGAAGGAGAGCTTAAATACAAATTATTCTTTGATAAACATCATCCTGAGACTATTACCCTGCCTGCTCCTTCCTTGTTTGATTTATCTGCTGGCCAGTACCTTGTTCCGTTAGAGGCTATTCACACCTATCGGAACCCTACATCAGCCACAGAGCCAGAGCCGGAACCACAAGTTGATCCTCCATGACAGTCTAATTACCAGTGGGATCCGGAGATGATTGCCAACCAGTGGCAATCGGAGTCTTCTTCTTCTTCGCAGTATGACCCCAACTTTTACTATGGATATCCGCCAGGCCAACCGTGGCCATAGACCAACTTAGGCCCAAAAGCCTATGCTTGGGGGAGTACGTATTTCTCACCGACATTATATTTATGTCCACACACTCATTGCCAGATGTCGGTGCTCATACGTTTTCATTGTATCATCGATGCTAGTTTATTTCCCTTTTTATGCTTTCTTCTTGTGTGTTTGATAAACCTTAAGAAAAACCAAAAAATTTAGTTGTAGCTTTTAATTAGTTTACTTTCCATGCTTGTAGTAGTAATTAAAAAGAAAAAACCCAAAAAGATTTCCTGTTCTTCTTTTACTTGTTGGGAGCTCTCCCATGTAAATAGTTTTATTTCTTTTCTTTTCTTTGGGGGTCGATAGGAGAAGACCATAATTAAATTGTTGAAGTGGCTCTTATATGCATTATTGTTGATCTGACAAAAGAGCCCATATTACCTTGTCTTCTCCTGTTTATCGAATGCTTGCAGATTCCAGCTTAGTCCAATGCACATGCACTATTATTATTATCCACATCGTTCGGTCGCGCAAGTGAAAGGCAATAATGATAATTATATGATGAACTTATTGAGATGAGAAAAGCTGGTATGAACTCGACCTCTCTTGTTTTTGTAAATATGATTAGTTCATCGTTCTTGATTCAGCCTATTATGAATAAACATGTTTGCAATGACAACTAGTGATCATAGTTCTTGTGCCATGCTTGATTAGCTAGGAGCTTATAATGGTTTACCTTGCGTGCCAACATGCTATTAAAATGGTTGTGATGTGGTATGATAGGGTGGTATCCTCTTTTGAACGATTTAAGTGACTTGACTTGGCGCATGTTCACGCATGTAGTTGAAACAAAATCAACATAGCCTTCACGATATTTATGTTCATGGTGGATTATATCCTACTCATGCTTGCATTCGGTGTTGATTAATTTTAATGCATGTTCATGACTATTGTCGCTCTCTAGCTGGTCGCTTCCCAGTCTCTTGCTAGCCTTCACCTGTACTAAGCGGGAATACTGCTTGTGCATCCAACTCCATAAACCCCAAAGTTATTCCATATGAGTCGACCATACCTACCTATATACGGTATCCACCTGCCGTTCCAAGTAAATTTGTATGTGCCAAACTCTAAACCTTCAAATAAATATCATGTTTTGTATGCTCGAATAGCTCATGTATCAACTAGGGTTGTCCGTATCTTCCATGTTAGGCGGGTTATTCTCAAGAGGAGTGGACTCCGCTCCTCACTCACGAGAAAGTGGCTGGTCACCGGGATGCCCAGTCCCATGCTTTATGCAAATCAAATCAAAATAATTGCAAACAAAACTCCCCCTGGGACTCTTGTTAGTTGGAGGCACTCGTTTCGAGCAAGCCATGGATTGATGCTTGTTGGTGGAAGGGGGAGTATAAACTTTACCATTATGTTTGAGAACCGCCTATAATGTGTGTAGCATGGAAGATATCGCCATCTCTTGGTTGTTATGTTGACAATGAAAGTATACCGCTCAAAATATTATTCACCCCTATTTCAAAACCGAGCTCTGGCACCTCTACAAATCCCTGCTTCCCTCTGCGAAGGGCCTATCTATTTACTTTCATGTTGAGTCATCATCCTCTTATTAAAAAGCACCAGCTGGAGAGCACCGCTATCATTTGCATTCATTACTGTTAGTTTACATTGAGTATGACTTGACTGGATCTCTTTTACCATGAATTACAATCTCTAGTAAGTCCTTGATCTTTAAAGGTGCTTTGTATTTATGTTTTGCGGTCTCAGAAAGGCCTAGCGAGATACCATCTTGTTATATCATATTATGATTGTTTTGATAAAGTGTTGTCATCCGAGATTTAATATTATTGCTCGCTAGTTGATTATGACATTGATATGAGTAAACTTGAGACCTAAGCGTTATTGTGAACGTGGTTAGTCATAATCTTTCCTGAAAACTTGAATGCTGACTTTACATATTTACAACAACAAGAGCAAACAGAGTTTGTAAAAGTTTTTCTTTATCACTTTCAGTTTATCAACTGAATTGCTTGAGGACAAGAAAAGGTTTAAGCTTGGGGGAGTTGATACGTCTCCGTCGTATCTACTTTTCCAAATACTTTTGCCCTTGTTTTGGACTCTAACTTGCATGATTTGAAAGGAACTAACCCGGACTGACGCTCTTTTCAGCAGAATTACCATGGTGTTATTTATGTGCAGAAACAAAATTTCTCGCAATGACCTGAAACTTCACGGAACAACATTTCAGAAATAATAAAAAATCCTTGCAAAAGAAGAAGGCCAGGGGGCCCACCACCTGTCCACGAGGGTGGGGGCGCGCCTGCCCCCCTAGGGCGCGCCCCCTACCTCGTGGGCCCCCTGGAGCTCCTCCGACCTCAACTCCAACTCTATATATTTGGTTTCGGGGAGAAAAAATCAGAGAGAAGAATTCATCACGTTTTACGATACGGAGCCGCCGCCAAGCCCTAAACCCTCTCGGGAGGGCTGATCCGGAGTCCGTTCGGGGCTCCGGAGAGGGGAATCCATCGCCATCGTCATCATCAACCATCCTCCATCACCAATTTCATGATGCTCACCGCCGTGCGTGAGTAATTCCATCGTAGGCTTGCTGGACGGTGATGGGTTGGATGGGATCTATCATGTAATTGAGTTAGTTTTGTTAGGCTTTGATCCCTAGTATCCACTATGTTCTGAGATTGATGTTGCTATGACTTTGCTATGATTAATGCTTGTCACTAGGGCTTGAGTGCCATGATTTCAGATCTGAACCTATTATGTTTTCATCAATATATGAGAGTTCTTGATCCTATCTTGCAAGTCTAAAGTCACCTATTATGTGTTATGATCCGTTAACCCCGAAGTGACAATAATCGGGATACTTACCGGTGATGACCGTAGTTTGAGGAGTTCATGTATTCACTATGTGTTAATGCTTTGGTCCGGTACTCTATTAAAAGGAGGCCTTAATATCCCTTAGTTTCCATTAGGACCCCGCTGCCACGGGAGGGTAGGACAAAAGATGCCATGCAAGTTCTTTTCCATAAGGACGTATAACTATATTCGGAATACATGCCTACATTACATTGATGAACTGGAGCTAGTTCTGTGTCACCCTAGGTTATGATTGTTACATGATGAACCGCATCTGGCATAATTCTCCATCATCGATCCATTTCCTACGAGCTTTCCATATATTGTTCTTCGCTTATTTACTTTTCCATTGCTATTGCTATCATCACTACAAAATACCAAAAACATTACTTTTGGTACCGTTACCACTACTATCATATTACTTTGCTACTAAATACTTTGTTGCAGATATTAAGTTTCCAGGTGTGGTTGAATTGACAACTCAGCTACTAATACTTGAGAATATTCTTTGGCTCCCCTTGTGTCGAATCAATAAATTTGGGTTGAATACTCTACCCTCGAAAACTGTTGCGATCCCCTATACTTGTGGGTTATGAGGGTCCTCGGGCGTCCGGCCTGTTAGCCATGGCTGGACTGATGGGCTGTGAAGATACGAAGACCGAAGACTGCACCCGTGTCTAGATGGGACTCTCCTTGGCGTGGAAGGCAAGCTTGGTGATAACCCACAAGTATAGGGGATCAATTGTAGCCTCTTTCGATAAGTAAGAGTGTCGAACCCAACGGGGAGCTAAAGGTAGAACAAATATTCCCTCAAGTTCTATCGACCACCGATACAACTCTACGCACGCTTAACGTTCGCTTTACCTAGAACAAGTATGAAACTATAAGTATTATGTAGGTGTTTTTGGATAGGTTTGCAAGATAATAAAGAGCATGTAAATAAAAAGTATGGGATGTTTAGATAAAGACACAACTAAGTTAGTTTTAATAAATAGATTTTTGTTACGAGAAAGTTATTTCTCCCTAGGCAATCGATAACTAGACCGGTAATTATTATTGCAATTTTATTTGAGGGAGAGGCATAAGCTAACATACTTTCTCTACTTGGATCATATGCACTTATGATTGGAACTCTAGCAAGCATCTGCAACTACTAAAGATCATTAAGGTAAAACCCAACCATAGCATTAAAGTATCAAGTCTGCTTTATCCCATACGCAAACAACCTACTTACTCGGGTATGTGCTTCTGTCACTCACGCCACCAACCATAAGCAAATCATGAACATATTGCAAACCCTACAGCGGGAATCCCTTATGCTTGCGTGACACGGAAAGCACCAATAATAAAACACGCAACTCAAACCAATCACGATCATCAATTAACCCATAGGACAAAACAAATCTAATCAAACATCATAGGATAGCCATACATCATTGGGAAATAATATAAAGCGTTGAGCACCATGTTTAAGTAGAGATTACAGCGGGTAAAAGAGGGTTTACACCTCTGCATATAGGGGGGAAGAGTTGGTGATGATGGCGGTGAAGTTGTTGGTGAAGATAGCGGTGATGATGATGGCCCCCGGTGGCACTCTGGCGCCACCGGAAGCGAGGGGGAGAGAGCCCCCTCCTTCTTCTTCTTCCTTGTCCTCCTCCCTAGATGGAAGAAAGGTTTCCCCTCTGGTCCTTGGTCTCCATGGCGTGGGAGGGGCGAGAGCCCCTTCGAGATTGGATCTCTCTCTCCCTGTTTCTGCGTTCCCTGATTCTGCCCTTTCACCGTTTCTTATATATCCGGAGATCCGTAACTCCGATTGGATTGAAACCTTCGCTCTGATTTTTTTTCCGAAAAATGGCTTTCTTGCGGCCGAAGAAGAGCATTAACTGCCTTACGGGGGGGCATGAGGGTCAGGGGCGCGCCCAGGGGGTGGGGTGCGCCCCCTGCCTGGTGGCTCCCTCGGGCACCGTCTCGCGTTGATTTTCTAACCATATTTCACATATATTCCAAAAATAATCTCCGTTCGTTTTTATCCCGTTTGGACTTTGTTTGACATGGATTTTCTGCAAAACAAAAAATTGCAACAAACAGGAACTGGCACTGGGCACATGATCTGTCACAACCTAGCTAGTCATGCATTAGAGTGTTGCATCATGTTTACTTTTTCATCAGAAACTTGAAATGGGGATGACAGAACCCCCAGTCCCCTCTGAAACCAACTAGGGTTACTGAAATAATTTTTCAATGAACCTGAAATGCCCTTCTAAAATGCCCATCATTTTTGCCTTGGTTCAGAACCTCTGCCAAAAATGGTGCACATTTTCCTAGGCCATCCTAGGGTTTTTGAATTAAATCATAAATATTTGAATTTGGGCATTTAAAATAATATAAAATATTTAAATGCTCAAATATCTCCAAACTAAAATGTTTCATGTTGGAAATAATCCAACTATGGGCCAGGAATAGTTTGGTGATTTTTGAAGTTGCCTAGGTATTTTATTTAATTCAACAAAGTTGCAGATATATTAAATAAAAACAGAAACAGAAAATAAGAGGGAAAAACTTACCTGGGCTCCTCCCTGTGCGGCCCAGCCAGCTGGCCGGCCCAGCCAGCAGCCGACCCAGCCCAGCACTGTAGCCCTCCGTCGTCTTCCTCCCCACGCCCCGAAGCTGCTGCGTGCTCGCGCGCGCACGGCCGCGCGGCCACCTCCTGCTTGCCGACGAGCTCCTGGCCGCGTGGACGACGCCCGCAGCCCGTCCCGATCCCCCCTGCTCTCTCTCACTCTCCCCGGCTCTTTCCTTCCTCTCCCTTGCTCTCTCTCTCTCACGGCCGAACACCACCGTCGCCGCCGTTCGCCATAGCCACCGTCTCCGACCACCCCTCGCTCCCCCGACTAGCTCAGAAGCTCCGCCACAACCCCCTCTTCCTTCCCACCGCTTCACAGCTCCCCGGAAGCCCTGCATCGCCGTCACGTCGCCGTTCCCCTCTTCGGCCTCCGACCACCGTCGCCGTCAAATTCGTCGTCTCCGGCACGTCCCCGAGCCCGCTTCGACGCCCACTGCAACCGCGGTGAGCCCCCGGAGCGTTTCCCCCTTCTTCCCGGGTCTCTCCCGACCTCTAGGCCCTAGCTCCACCTCGGCCGAGAGCTCCACGCCGCCGACGATGTCGCCGTCGTGGCCACGATCGCCGTAGCGCCCAACCAAGCACACCATCGTGCTCCACACCTCACTAGGAGCACGTAGCACGCACCAACACCTTCCCTAACGCCCTGCAACACTGATCCCGACTGCACCCAAACTCCGGCCGCCGCAGCCGAGCTCGCCGCCGTCAACTCCGGCCACCCCGAGCCCAACCACCACCACCAATAGTCGCGGCTCAACCTCAGCAACACGTAGATGCCTTCCGCCGTCCATTTGGTTGCCGGAATGGCAAAAAGCACTTTCGCCGCCATCTCGGACCTCGCCGGCGTCATGTCGCCGGTGGGGTTTGACTTGTCCGACCTGGGGTTTGACCCCCCCAGGGTCACTGACGCGTGGGCCCTGTCGGCCAGGTGGTTAGGTTAGCGCTAACTACTGTTAGTCAACCCCCCTGACACTGACAGTGGGCCCCAGTGCCACTAATCCCTAAATTAGGATTAATTTAAACCTGTTTAACCCCCTGTCACTGACGTGTGGCCCCCACACGTCAGGTTTGACTTCAGCCAGCCGCAGTTGACCTGCTGACGTCACACTGACGTCAGGCTGACGCAGTAATGGAATTTCTGGATTTAAATTAAATCAGGAAATTCCAGAATATTATTTAAACTTCAAAAATTCATAACTTTTATTCTGTAACTCCAAATTGGACAAATTATATATGAAAAATGATCAGAAAAATCCAATCTATCCATCTGTACCATTTTCATGCATGATCAAACAAGTTAAATTGATGTTTAAAGCAGAATAAGGAAAAGCACTTAAAGAGGCCATATTTGAGTTTGAAATTTGAATCCTTGATTCAAATTTGTTCAAATCCTTCTGGTTTTAGTTGCATTATCCCAACACACTCATATTGCCATGTTTCATGCATGCATCATATTGTTGCACATTGTTTGGTGATGCTTGTGTATCGGTGTCCTTTGCGACATGATCTGTCTCCGAGGAGTACCG
The DNA here is from genome assembly GCF_018294505.1 of Triticum aestivum. Lineage (NCBI taxonomy): Eukaryota > Viridiplantae > Streptophyta > Magnoliopsida > Poales > Poaceae > Triticum > Triticum aestivum. The sequence continues at coordinate 721,786,730 of NC_057800.1, read as the reverse complement.
TGATTACCCTAACGAAGAATCTTATCCGAGCATCGAACCATCAGGCAAGCAACCAACCATTTGATCATATCGATACAATCCCATGTTCTCGCTCCTGCTCTCTTTTACTGCATTAAGACAACGCGATTCAAACTGCTGTGTGCTACGGTAGTTGAACCCATTTCCTCTGCATGACCTGTCATTGCCACAGTAACTAGATGAAACCCACTAGCATGTGTAGGAGTTGATTGAGCCATATGTATGTGTTGTTCCTACCCTGCTATGTCTGCTATGCTTAGAGTCGTGTCAGGTCTGGTTCATCTGGGTGATGGGCTGGAGTGAAATGTTATGTCGGTAAGGAGAGTGGTGTGGTGAACACGATTTGGTAAAGGTATCGATGAGAGGCCATGTAGGAGTACATGGTGGGTTGTTTCATTGAAGCCGACCTTAAGCACTGAGATCTGTATGTGTGATTTAAGATACAGCTACTACCATGCATTGGGCCCTGAAATATGACCCCGCTCGACTTCTTATTCACCCTAGCTCTCTGTCCAGGAGTTGCAAGTAGTTTCTGGTGTTTGTAGCCTACTGGAGGCCGTGGACAGCGCTGACCGTAGGGGTGGGCTGTGATGCGGCAGGTACGTGGCACGGTGTACCGAATACCCGTTAGGTATCTCGGGAACCCTGTTCACATCGTTCGGGGCCGTATGGGAAACCTCGGCCGGACTCCCTGCGGATGGAACCTGAATAGGCGATAAACCTGGACTAGAGGCTTAAGTGTTTAGGTAGGTCGTGGTCTACACCCACGTCGGCTTTCGCTTGAAGTCTGCCGAGCACATGTCGTGTGGAGACGCTAAGTGGTGGAAACATGTATGAAGAAGTACACCCCTGCAGGGTTAACATGATCTATTCGAATAGCCGCGTCCGCGGTAAAGGACTACTTGGTTGCCTATACAGTTCATAGACAAGTAAATGGAAACTACTAAAAGACTCAAGATAAGTGTGAGTGCCGAGGATGGCTCTTCCATAGGAAGACGGAGGTGGATCCTCGGTAGTGTATTGAAGTGGTGAGTAGTGGACTCGTGTGCGCAAAACATTTCAAGTTGGAGTTTCGTAGGATAGCCTAGCCAAGAGTCAAAGCTGGCTTGCTGCAATAACTCCACCAACCCTTCTTGATACTATGCATGTATGTAGGGTCTGATGTAAGTCTTGCTGAGTACCTTTGTACTCATGTTGCTATAATCTACATTTTTACAGAAGACGCTGCAACCCCTTCTGATGGGTTCTATGTAGACGTTGACATCAACGAGTAGGCTAAAGACCCAGGTGGTGACCCTGAGCTTGTGATGGACCACATAGTATAGCTAGGCTTTCCAAGCCTCTTTTATTTTACTAGTTGTCTGTACCCAGACAATGTACTTCCGCTGCTGGCTTGTATGACTGTATGACTTGTATGTTGGGTCGTGAGACCCGTACCTTTGTGAATGTTATGTATGGCTCCCTGAGCCTTAAATAAAGTACTTGTGTCATAGAGTCATGTTGTGATGCTTCGTTGTATTTGCACATATCGAGCATATTGTGTGTATGATTGAAATGCTTGGTATGTGTAGGATCTGACTATCTAGTTGTTTATCTTTAGTAGCCTCTCTTACCGGGAAATGTCTCCTAGTGTTACCGCTGAGCCATGGTAGCTTGCTACTGCTCTGGAACACTTAGGCTGGCCGGCATGTGTCCTTCTTCGTTCCTGTGTCTGTCCCTTCGGGGAAATGTCACGCTTTGAGTACCGGAGTCCTGTTAGCCCGCTGCAGCCCGGTTTACCGGAGTCCTGCTAGCCCAGTGCTACAGCCCGGACCCACTTGCTGATGACCGACACGTTCGAAGCTGGGTCATGGATGCCTGTCCCTGTAAGTCTGTGCCACTTTGGGTTTACGACTAGTCATGTCAGCCCGGGCTCCTTATCATATGGATGCTAGCGACACTATCATATACGTGAGCCAAAAGGCGCAAACGGTCCCAGGAAAAGGTAAGACGACACCCGTGGGAATACCGTGCGTGAGGCCGCAAAGTGATATGAGGTGTTACCAGCTAGATCGATTTGACATCGAGTCGGGGTCCTGACAGCGTTGGCATCAGAGCCGGACTGCCTGTAGGTTCTCCAAGCCAAACTGGTCGATGTTGAGTCTAGAAATTCTTTAGTTATATGTAGGGGAATTGTTTGTGGGATGGAACGTAAGGCTCTTTTTACTCCTTTATCTTATGACATTCTGATCTGAGTCAGTCCATTCTTCCACCGGGGGTTAAGGAATTAGGATCTATTCTCTCTATCAGGATCACGTGTTACTAATCAGTAGTACCTTATAAGTTTGATGGATACAAGCCTAGTTCAGTTCTACTACCACATTATGTTGCCAACATGGTTTCAGAACTTTGATATGATGATGTTGAGTATGTAAGAAATCCTTTGTCAAATGTCTCAAATCCTTTTTGAGCATTTACAGCTGTTATGCTGCCGAAATTTTGCTAGAAATTCTAATGCCTTTGCATTATGATTGTGCTTTCAGATGACCACTCGCGACCTCAATCAAGTGGTTCGCCTGACTCGATGCCTAGATGTACCCGGCCATACTGCTAAGTTGGTCAGGGTAATGACTGAGGCTGGATACCGCTGGTATCCTGAGTACACGGTCGAAGAGCAATTCCGAGATTTTAATCAAAGCCAGTATCTCTGCACTGTCAGGATATTTCCATCTTATCCTGGATCCACCGAGCCTCTTCACTGCTCTTATGGACTCGGGGTTACTATTGAGATGGCTGTGCAGGATGCCGCCTACTCTATGATGACCATTATGCGAGTCAGATCTGGTTTATTTCGGGACTCTGATTTCCGGTATATGCCAGGATCACTTCCGGGAGCACAAGGGTATCTCCAGGCTATCTATGCTGACTCCACTCAGGAGGATTCACGGACTCGCACCACTGCTGAGATGCTCGAGGATAAGGACTGTGAAAATCGGGCCTTAAGGTTAGAGCTCTTCAATACCCGTGCTGACCACTGGGCTACTTTGACTCGGTTCGCACCGGCGGTGCAAGCTGGATATTCAGATATGCGCGATCTCTATCCTGTGAGATCCGCTCTGCCAGACGTGATGGTTTGGCGTGATGTAGGAGGCATCACCCCACCTCGCGGTCCCCGCAGGCCACCGTTTGTTGGTCCAAGGCCTCATCCTAGCCCCTATGGTCCACAAGCTCCGCGAGACCGTCTGTTTCCGGATGATCATGTTGAACTTCCAGGCTATGGAGGTGACTTCTACGAGGACTACTACGGATCGGTCTGAGTTAGTGGTAGTATCACTAGTTCGCACTAGCTGTGTCGTCTATCGTCCTGCGTGACTCGTGGGATATGACCTAGTTGTACTCTTTCCGGAGATGTAGAAAAATAATGTATAGGAGCTTGGAATGCCTCCGATGAGATGTAATCCTTTTCTCACCGTAATAGTACTTTGTTTGGTCTTGTACTAAACCTTGTATGGTGTGTATGACGATGGAATAAAAGAAGCAGTTTCTGTATTTACCATGTCATACGGATGATCATCTTACATTCCGAGTTATTCCTTACATTATGTATCCTTGTCGGAATTTTACCATCCTGACTAAATCATTGTCTTGTTCACCTAGGATGGTCAACACGCGCGCTAACCCTGCTTCTCAAGAGCAGGCCGAGGGCAGTGAGGGCAGGAATGAAAATCTGCCTCATCCTCCTTCACTAGCCGAGGTTATGATGGAAGCTGAGAGAGACAAGCGGGAGACAAACCGTTTGTTGGAGCGTATTGAACAGAATACAGCACACCATCAGAGGGCTAACGTGGTGTCACTCAGTGATTTTATCAAATTGCATCCACCCACGTTCCACCACTCCGTCGAGCCTCTCGACGCTGATGACTGGCTTCGCAGTATCTCTCACAAACTGCGTTCCGCGCTGGTAGCGGAGGCTGACAAGGTCACCTTTGCTGCATATCATCTTGAAGGCCCCGCCAGTCTATGGTGGGAGAATTATGGAGCCATGCGCCCAGCGGGCCATGTCACAACTTGGGCTGAATTCAGCGAGGCTTTCCGTGAACATCACATCCCGGAGGGTCTCATGGACCGTAAACGTGAAGAATTTTGCAATTTCACCCAAGGCCGACTTTCTGTGGATGTCTATAGCAGGGAGTTTGGTAATCTCGCCCGATATGCAACTGAGGAAGTGTCTACTGACGCCAAGAAGCAAGCAAGGTTCCGTAAGGGCCTTAGTCCTGAGCTTCGCCGCGACCTCCGTCTGCATGAGTGCACATCTTTTTCGAAACTTGTCAACAAAGCCATCAGTGCTGAAACTGGTCAGACTGACTATGACGCAACACGCAAGCATGGACGTGACATGGGTTCCTCATCCGGTGCTGGTCCTCAGAAGCGCCGCGTGTGGGTACCCAACACCGCCCTGCCACCCAGGTTCACACCGAGGCCATCTTTCCAGGCGCCTCGCCCTGTTCAACAGTCTGCACCAACCAAGCCCTATGGAGGTCCAACCAACAATGCTCCTCCACGTACCAGTTCCGTGACTTGTTTCAAGTGTGGGGAGTCTGGCCACTATATGCGTGAATGTCCCCAGACCAACCCCAATCAATCTGCTAAAGCTGTTGGCCGTGGCAAGCCGACAGGGAAAGTGTTCCACGCCAAGCCGGTCACCGCTTCACGTGGCCATGTCAACTGTATCTCTGCCGAAGAAGCTCAAGAGGACCCCAACGTCGTTCTCGGTACGCTTCTTGTTAATTGCCACCCGGCATCTGTTCTTTTCGATACAGGAGCCTCTCATTCTTTTATATCTGAAAACTATGCTCGCTTGCATAACGTCACATTCGGTGATATGCCAACCTCTATGGTAATTCAAACTCCGGGATCCAAATGGCAAACCTCTAGAGTAAGCCATGGAAATGAAATCCAAGTCGACAGACTTGTATTTCTCGCATCTTTGATAGCCCTTAAATCTTCAGATATTAATATCATTTTGGGTATGGACTGGATGTCAGCTCATCAAGCCAAAATTGATTGTTTCTCTAGGACTGTTCAACTCACCCATCCTTCGGGAAAGATAGTCAATGTCTTGACCCGAATAGCCAAGCGACAATTATACTCTCTTAACGCCAGCCCTTTGCTAGACCTTGAGGACGTTCCGGTAGTCCGTGACTTTCCGGATGTCTTTCCAGAGGAATTGCCAGGTGTTCCACCTGACAGGGATGTTGAGTTCGTAATAGACCTCATTCCAGGAACCGTTTCGATTGCTAGAAGACCCTATAAGATGGCACCCCTAGAACTAGCCGAGCTTAAGAAACAACTCGATGAGTCCTTGAAAAAGGGTTTCATCCGACCTAGTTCATCTCCGTGGGCTTGCCCCGTCCTATTCGTCAAGAAGAAGGATGGTACGGATCGGATGGTTGTAGATTACCGACCGGTCAATTTGGTCACAATCAAGAACAAATATCCACTTCCCAGGATCAACGATCTGTATGATCAGCTCGCTGGATCCTCAGTCTTCTCCAAGATGGATTTGAGGTTGGGCTACCATCAAATCAAAATCAGAAACGGGGACATTCCTAAAACGGCCTTTGTTACTCGTTATGGCCAATACGAGTACACCGTCATGTCCTTCGGATTAACCAACGCTCCAGCCACCTTTTCTCGATTAATGAACTCAATCTTCATGGAGTATTTGGATAAATTCGTCGTAGTTTATCTCGATGATATACTCATCTACTCCAAGAACGAGGAAGAACATGCCGAACATTTAAGGCTAGTGTTGAAGAAACTTCGAGAGCATCGCCTTTATGCCAAATTTTCAAAATGTGAATTCTGGTTGCCAGAAGTGACCTATCTGGGTCATGTAATATCTGGTAAAGGTATTGCTGTTAACCCTGAGCGAGTTTAAGCCGTTCTTAATTGGACTCCACCTGAATCGGTCAAGCAAGTTCGGAGTTTTCTAGGCTTAGCGAGCTATTGCCGTCGCTTTGTCGAGAACTTTTCCAAAGTTGCCAAACCTCTAACCGAACTCCTCAAGAAAGATAAGAAGTTCGAATGGACTCCACAAAGTGAGCACAGCTTTCAGGAACTGAAAAGACGCCTGACCTCTGCTCCCGTACTGGTACCGCCAGACTTCTCCAAGGACTTCGTTATCTACTGCGACGCCTCGCGACAAGGACTAGGTTGCATTCTCATGCAAGATCGACACGTAATTGCTTACGCTTCACGGCAATTGCACCCACATGAGGAGAATTATCCTACTCATGATCTAGAGCTTGCAGCCGTAGTCTATGCACTTAAGACCTGGCGACATTACCTCCTCGGTAATCGTTGCGAAATATTCACTGATCACCAAAGTCTGAAGTATATTTTCACCCAACCGGATTTGAATCTCAGGCAGAGACGTTGGGTTGAATTGATTACAGACTTCGACTTAGGAATAACCTACACCCCAGGGAAAGCCAACGTCATGGCTGATGCGCTAAGTCGTAAATCTTATTGTAACAACTTGACGTTACAACAAAGTCAACCGCTTCTCCATGAGGAATTTCGGAAGCTTAACCTTCACATTGTTCCTCAAGGTTTTCTTTCCACCTTGGTAGCAAAACCTACTCTTACGGATCAAATCATCGCTGCCCAAAAGCGAGATAAGGGAATATCTAAAATCAAAGAGAACATCGCTAGCGGAGGTGCTAGTTGTTTCTCCACTAATGATCATGGTGTTGTGTACTTTGAGAACCGTCTAGTGGTTCCCAAGAACCAGCATTTACGGCAGTTGATCCTTAAAGAAGCTCATGAATCTCCTCTCACCATTCATCCCGGTAGTACTAAAATGTATCAGGACCTACGCCAGAGGTTCTGGTGGACTAGGATGAAGAGAGAAATTGCTCAGTATATTGCAAATTGCGACGTCTGTCGACGTGTAAAAGCAGAGCATCAACGGCCTGCTGGCACCCTTCAACCCTTAGCTATTCCTGAATGGAAATGGGATAAAATTGGTATGGATTTCATTACCGGTTTTCCCAGGACCAAGAGAGGGAATAATGCTATCTTCGTCGTGGTCGATCGTCTTTCCAAAGTAGCTCATTTCTTACATGTTTGTGAGAGTACAACCGCTAGTCAGCTGGCAGACTTATACATCTCCCGAATAGTGTCTCTCCATGGTGTTCCTTTGGAAATTAACTCGGATCGAGGAAGTCTTTTCACCTCTCGATTTTGGGAAAGCTTCCAAAATGCTATGGGAACCTGTCTCTCCTTCAGCACCGCTTACCACCCTCAGTCGAGTGGTCAAGTGGAACGCGTCAACCAAATTCTAGAAGACATGCTTCGAACCTCCGTTATCTCTTTCGGAATGGACTGGGAGAAGTGCCTTCCATTTGCCGAATTCGCTTACAACAACAGCTATCAATCTAGCTTGGGTAAAGCCCCTTTTGAAGTTCTCTATGGACGACGATGTCGAACACCCCTTAACTGGTCAGAGACCGGGGAAAGACAATTCTTTGGCCCGGATATGATTCAGGAAGCAGAAGAACAAGTTCGTATCGTTCGTGAAAAGTTGAAAACAGCCCAATCTCGTCAAAAGAGTCAGTATGACCGAAAACATAGGGCTATGACTTTCAAGGTTGACGAGAAGGCTTATCTTCGGGTCACCCCTCTGAAGGGAACCCATCGATTCGGTATCAAAGGCAAATTGGCTCCTCGTTACATTGGACCTGTTCGCATTCTCGCCAAATGAGGAGAAGTTGCCTACCAGTTGGAACTACCTCCGCACCTCTCCAGAGTTCACGATGTCTTCCACGTCTCCCAACTCAGGCGTTGCTTCTCGGATCCTATCCGTGAAGTGGACCACGAAACGCTTGATCTCCAAGATGATCTTACATATCGAGAGTACCCCATCCGTATCCTCGATCAAGCCGAACGTACTACGCGACGTCAAAATATCAAGTTTCTCAAGGTTCAATGGTCGCACCATTCTGAGGATGAAGCAACTTGGGAAAGGGAGGATCGTCTTCGACTCGAGTATCCCGCCTTCTTCCCGGAGGAACCCAAATCTCGGGACGAGATTCTTTTGAGTGGGGGTGAGTTGTCACAACCTAGCTAGTCATGCATTAGAGTGTTGCATCATGTTTACTTTTTCATCAGAAACTTGAAATGGGGATGACAGAACCCCCAGTCCCCTCTGAAACCAACTAGGGTTACTGAAATAATTTTTCAATGAACCTGAAATGCCCTTCTAAAATGCCCATCATTTTTGCCTTGGTTCAGAACCTCTGCCAAAAATGGTGCACATTTTCCTAGGCCATCCTAGGGTTTTTGAATTAAATCATAAATATTTGAATTTGGACATTTAAAATAATATAAAATATTTAAATGCTCAAATATCTCCAAACTAAAATGTTTCATGTTGGAAATAATCCAACTATGGGCCAGGAATAGTTTGGTGATTTTTGAAGTTGCCTAGGTATTTTATTTAATTCAACAAAGTTGCAGATATATTAAATAAAAACAGAAACAGAAAATAAGAGGGAAAAACTTACCTGGGCTCCTCCCTGTGCGGCCCAGCCAGCTGGCCGGCCCAGCCAGCAGCCGACCCAGCCCAGCACTGTAGCCCTCCGTCGTCTTCCTCCCCACGCCCCGAAGCTGCTGCGTGCTCGCGCGCGCACGGCCACGCGGCCACCTCCTGCTTGCCGACGAGCTCCTGGCCGCGTGGACGACGCCCGCAGCCCGTCCCGATCCCCCCTGCTCTCTCTCACTCTCCCCGGCTCTTTCCTTCCTCTCCCTCGCTCTCTCTCTCTCACGGCCGAACACCACCGTCGCCGCCGTTCGCCATAGCCACCGTCTCCGACCACCCCTCGCTCCCCCGACTAGCTCAGAAGCTCCGCCACAACCCCCTCTTCCTTCCCACCGCTTCACAGCTCCCCGGAAGCCCTGCATCGCCGTCACGTCGCCGTTCCCCTCTTCGGCCTCCGACCACCGTCGCCGTCAAATTCGTCGTCTCCGGCGCGTCCCCGAGCCCGCTTCGACGCCCACTGCAACCGCGGTGAGCCCCCGGAGCGTTTCCCCCTTCTTCCCGGGTCTCTCCCGACCTCTAGGCCCTAGCTCCACCTCGGCCGAGAGCTCCACGCCGCCGACGATGTCGCCGTCGTGGCCACGGTCGCCGTAGCGCCCAACCAAGCACACCATCGTGCTCCACACCTCACTAGGAGCACGTAGCACGCACCAACACCTTCCCTAACGCCCTGCAACACTGATCCCGACCGCACCCGAACTCCGGCCGCCGCAGCCGAGCTCGCCGCCGTCAACTCCGGCCACCCCGAGCCCAACCACCACCACCAATAGTCGCGGCTCAACCTCAGCGACACGTAGATGCCTTCCGCCGTCCATTTGGTTGCCGGAATGGCAAAAAGCACTTTCGCCGCCGTCTCGGACCTCGCCGGTGTCATGTCGCCGGTGGGGTTTGACTTGTCCGACCTGGGGTTTGACCCCCCAGGGTCACTGACGCGTGGGCCCTGTCGGCCAGGTGGTTAGGTTAGCGCTAACTACTGTTAGTCAACCCCCCTGACACTGACAGTGGGCCCCAGTGCCACTAATCCCTAAATTAGGATTAATTTAAACCTGTTTAACCCCCTGTCACTGACGTGTGGCCCCCACACGTCAGGTTTGACTTCAGCCAGCCGCAGTTGACCTGCTGACGTCACACTGACGTCAGGCTGACGCAGTAATGGAATTTCTGGATTTAAATTAAATCAGGAAATTCCAGAATATTATTTAAACTTCAAAAATTCATAACTTTTATTCTGTAACTCCAAATTGGACAAATTATATATGAAAAATGATCAGAAAAATCCAATCTATCCATCTGTACCATTTTCATGCATGATCAAACAAGTTAAATTGATGTTTAAAGCAGAATAAGGAAAAGCACTTAAAGAGGCCATATTTGAGTTTGAAATTTGAATCCTTGATTCAAATTTGTTCAAACCCTTCTGGTTTTAGTTGCATTAGCCCAACACACTCATATTGCCATGTTTCATGCATGCATCATATTGTTGCACATTGTTTGGTGATGCTTGTGTATCGGTGTCCTTTGCGACAGGATCTGTCTCCGAGGAGTACCGTGATTACCCTAACGAAGAATCTTATCCGAGCATCGAACCATCAGGCAAGCAACCAACCATTTGATCATATCGATACAATCCCATGTTCTCGCTCCTGCTCTCTTTTACTGCATTAAGACAACGCGATTCAAACTGCTGTGTGCTACGGTAGTTGAACCCATTTCCTCTGCATGACCTGTCATTGCCACAGTAACTAGATGAAACCCACTAGCATGTGTAGGAGTTGATTGAGCCATATGTATGTGTTGTTCCTACCCTGCTATGCCTGCTATGCTTAGAGTCGTGTCAGGTCTGGTTCATCTGGGTGATGGGCTGGAGTGAAATGTTATGTCGGTAAGGAGAGTGGTGTGGTGAACACGATTTGGTAAAGGTATCGATGAGAGGCCATGTAGGACTACATGGTGGGTTGTTTCATTGAAGCCGACCTTAAGCACTGAGATCTGTATGTGTGATTTAAGATACAGCTACTACCATGCATTGGGCCCTGAAATATGACCCCGCTCGACTTCTTATTCACCCTAGCTCTCTGTCCAGGAGTTGCAAGTAGTTTCTGGTGTTTGTAGCCTACTGGAGGCCGTGGACAGCGCTGACCGTAGGGGTGGGCTGTGATGCGGCAGGTACGTGGCACGGTGTACCGAATACCCGTTAGGTATCTCGGGAACCCTGTTCACATCGTTCGGGGCCGTATGGGAAACCTCGGCCGGACTCCCTGCGGATGGAACCTGAATAGGCGATAAACCTGGACTAGAGGCTTAAGTGTTTAGGTAGGTCGTGGTCTACACCCACGTCGGCTTTCGCTTGAAGTCTGCCGAGCACATGTCGTGTGCAGACGCTAAGTGGTGGAAACATGTATGAAGAAGTACACCCCTGCAGGGTTAACATGATCTATTCGAATAGCCGCGTCCGCGGTAAAGGACTACTTGGTTGCCTATACAGTTCATAGACAAGTAAATGGAAACTACTAAAAGACTCAAGATAAGTGTGAGTGCCGAGGATGGCTCTTCCGTAGGAAGACGGAGGTGGATCCTCGGTAGTGTATTGAAGTGGTGAGTAGTGGACTCGTGTGCGCAAAACATTTCAAGTTGGAGTTTCATAGGATAGCCTAGCCAAGAGTCAAAGCTGGCTTGCTGCAATAACTCCACCAACCCTTCTTGATACTATGCATGTATGTAGGGTCTAATGTAAGTCTTGCTGAGTACCTTTGTACTCATGTTGCTATAATCTACATTTTTACAGAAGACGCTGCAACCCCTTCTGATGGGTTCTATGTAGACGTTGACATCAACGAGTAGGCTAAAGACCCAGGTGGTGACCCTGAGCTTGTGATGGACCACGTAGTATAGCTAGGCTTTCCAAGCCTCTTTTATTTTACTAGTTGTCTGTACCCAGACAATGTACTTCCGCTGCTGGCTTGTATGACTGTATGACTTGTATGTTGGGTCGTGAGACCCGTACCTTTGTGAATGTTATGTATGGCTCCCTGAGCCTTAAATAAAGTACTTGTGTCATAGAGTCATGTTGTGATGCTTCATTGTATTTGCACATATCGAGCATATTGTGTGTATGATTGAAATGCTTGGTATGTGTAGGATCTGACTATCTAGTTGTTTATCTTTAGTAGCCTCTCTTACCGGGAAATGTCTCCTAGTGTTACCGCTGAGCCATGGTAGCTTGCTACTGCTCTGGAACACTTAGGCTGGCCGGCATGTGTCCTTCTTCGTTCCTGTGTCTGTCCCTTCGGGAAAATGTCACGCTTTGAGTACCGGAGTCCTGTTAGCCCGCTGCAGCCCGGTTTACCGGAGTCCTGCTAGCCCAGTGCTACAGCCCGGACCCACTTGCTGATGACCGACACGTTCGAAGCTGGGTCATGGATGCCTGTCCCTGTAAGTCTATGCCACTTTGGGTTTACGACTAGTCATGTCAGCCCGGGCTCCTTATCATATGGATGCTAGCGACACTATCATATACGTGAGCCAAAAGGCGCAAACGGTCCCGGGAAAAGGTAAGACGACACCCGTGGGAATACCGTGCGTGAGGCCGCAAAGTGATATGAGGTGTTACCAGCTAGATCGATGTGACATCGAGTCGGGGTCCTGACATGATCAATATGTTAGTCCCCAAAAATAGTATAAAAAGTTGCCAAAAGTATATGAAAGTTGTAGAATATTGGCATGGAACAATCAAAAATTATAGATACGACGGAGACGTATCAGCATCCCCAAGCTTAATTCCTGCTCGTCCTCGAGTAGGTAAATGATAAAAAAGATAATTTTTGATGTGGAATGCTACCTAGCATAATCTTGATCACATATCTAATCATGGCATGAACATTAAGATACGAGTGATTCAAAGCAATAGTCTATCATTTGACATAAAAACAATAATACTTCGAGCCTACTAATAAAGCAATCATGTCTTTTCAAAATAACATGGCCAAAGAAAGTTATCCCTACAAAATCATATAGTCTGGCTATGCTCCATCTTCACCACACAAAATATTCACATCATGCACAACCCCGATGACAAGCCGAGAAATTGGTTCATACTTTTTAACGCGCTTCAGCTTTTTCAACCCTCACACAATACATGAGCGCAAGCCATGGACATAGCACTATAGGTGGAATAGAATATGATGATGGGGGTTATGTGGATAAGACAAAAAGGGAGAAAGTCTCACATCGACGCGGCTAATCAACGGGCTATGGAGATGCCCATCAATTGATGTCAATGCGATGAGTAGGGATTGCCATGCAACGGATGCACTAGAGCTATAAGTGTATGAAAGCTCAAACTGGAAACTATGTGTGTGTGCATCCAACTTTCTTGCTCATGAAGACCTCGGGCATTTGAGGAAGCCCATCATCCGAATATACAAGCCAAGTTCTATAATAAAAATTCCCACTAGTATATAAAAATGATAACTCAAGAGACTCTTTATATGAAGTACATGGTGCTACTCTGAAGCACAAGTGTGGTAAAAGGATAGTAACATTGTCCATTCTCTCTTTTTCTCTCATTTTTTTGTTTTTTTGTTTTTTTGGCCTTTTCCTTTTTATTTTTATTTTTTTCGTCCGAAGTCTCATCCTGACTTGTGGGGAAATCATAGTCTCCATCATCCTTTTTCTCACTGGGACAATGCTCTAATAATGATGATCATCACACTTTTATTTACTTACAACTCGATATTACAACTCGATATTAGAACAAAGACATGACTCTATATGAATGCCTCCGGCGGTGTACCGGGATGTGCAATGATCTAGCATAGCAATGACATCAAAAAACGGACAAGCCATGAAAACATCATGCTAGCTATCTTACGATCATGCAAAGCAATATGACAATAAATGCTCGCGTCATGTATATGATGATGATGGAAGTTGCATGGCAATATATCTTGGAATGGCTTTGGAAATGCCATGATAGGTAGGTATGGTGGCTGTTTTGAGGGAGATATAAGGAGGTTTATGTGTGATAGAGCGTATTGTATCACGGGGTTTGGATGCACCGGCGAAGTTTGCACCAATTCTCTAGGTGAGAAAGGTCAATGCACGGTACCGAAGAGGCTAGCAATGATGGAAGGGTGAGAGTGCGTATAATTCATGGACTCAACATTAGTCATAAGAAACTCACATACCTATTGCAAAAGTTTATTAGCCCTCGAAGCAAAGTACTACTATGCATGCCCCTAGGGGGATAGATTGGTAGGAAAAGACCATCGCTCGACCCCGACCGCCACTCATAAGGAAGACAATCAATAAATACCTCATGCTCCGACTTCATTACATAACGGTTCACCATACGTGCATGCTACAGGAATCACAAACCTCAACACAAGTATTTCTACTAATCCACAACTACCCACTTGCATGACTCTAATATCACCATCTTTATATCGCAAAACTATTGCAAGGAATCAAACATATCATATTCAGTGATCTACAAGTTTTATGTAGGATTTTATGACTAACCATGTGAATGACCAGTTCCTGTCATCTCTCTAAATAGATATAAGTGAAGCAAGAGAGTTTAAATCTTTATACAAAAGATATTCCCACGCTCTAACAAACCTAAGTGAAGCAAAAGAGCATTCTACAAATAACGGTTTTCTATGTAAAGAGAAACAGGCAATCCAAACTTCAAATGATATAAGTGAAGCACGTGAAGCATTCTATAAATCCATACTCAAAAGATATAAGTGAAGTGCATAGAGCATTCTATAAATCAACCAAGGACTATCTCATACCAGCATGGTTCATAAAATAAAAGTGAAAACTAAATGCAAAAGATGATCCAAGATTGCACATATCGCATGAATGAAACGAATCCGAAAATATACCGATACTTGTTGAAGAAAGAGGGGATGCCTTTCGGGGCATCCCCAAGCTTAGACGCTTGAGTCTCCTTGAATATTACTTGGGGTGCCTAGTGAATCCCCAAGCTGGAACTCTTTCCTCTCTTCCTTCTTCTCATATCGAGACCTTCTCGATCATCGAACACTTCATCCACACAAAACTTCAATAGAAAACTCGGTAAGATCCGTTAGTATAATAAAGAAAATCACTACTCTAAGTACTGTTTCAAACCAATTCATATTTTGATTTTGCATTGTATCTACTGTAGTATAACTTTTCCATGGCTTAATCCACTGATATAATTCGATAGTTTCATCAAAACAAGCAAACTATGCATCAAAAACAGAATCTGTCTAAAACAGAACAGTCTGTAATAATCTGAACATTCACCATACCTATGGTACTCCACAAATTCTACCAACATTAGGAAAAATAAAAAAAATTATATAAAGAGAGTGCAAAAAGTTTCAGAACTGTTTGACGTTCCAGTAAAAAATGTAAAATCGCGCACTACAGCCAAAGTTTCTGTCCTGCACCGTACAATCCAACAAGCATTGTAAACATCCTAAAGGCAAACCTTGGCACATTATTTTTATAATACAATGGACTTGTACAAGGGGATAATTATTTTTTGTTGAAAAGTTTCTGTAATCAAGATTCACAAAGTTTCCATGAGCATGAACAAAGTTCAAGGAGCTCCCGCACTTCAACAATGCTTGTCTCTCTCACTTTCACTTTCCTTTTTGAAAAAGTTTTGGGTTCCCCTCTTTATTTTTTTGTTTTTAAACTATATAAAAGCACTCAACAGAAGTAAATGACTCTCTAAAACTTTTGGGTTGTCTCCCTGGCAGCGCTTTCTTTAAACCATTAAGCTAGGCATATAGTGCTCAAGTAATGGATCCACCCTGATCCCAAGCACTACTAGGGAAAAGGCTAGCAGCAGCGCGGCTTTTACGTGTATCAGTAGCGCGGGGACTGGCGCTACTAATAAGGCGCTACAGCTACTAATATCCCGCACAAATCATGCCTTTATTCACGGGAAATTTCGGCATGACCTTTGCTAAAAAATGGACATATCCAGCGCCTGAAATTCACCGGAACGGAAATGAATCAACATTCCGGCGTAACATAGGCCACTCGGATCATTTACCAAAACATGACATGTCCAAAACATGACATATCCACATATCACATGTCAGTTCAAATTTGCATATAAATTCAGCTAATGTTGAAACCTATCTAAATTCATAACTAAATAGATAACCTAATTAACATAACTAAAACCTAAGTAAATTAACCGAAGAACCCTAGCTAGCAGAG
>NC_057800.1:721770029-721770543 GCF_018294505.1 Triticum aestivum | reverse complement strand
GAGGGCTGACGGGTCGGGGGCGAGCGTGCCGGGGTCGGGGGCGAGCGCGCCTGGGTCAGGCGCGACGGGGTCGGGGGCCAGCGCACCGGGATCAGGGGCGAGTGCGCCGGGGTCGGGGGCGAGCGCGCCTAGGTCGGGCGCAGCGGTGCGACGGGGCCGGGGAATACAGTGGGGATTTGGGGGAAAAGAGGCGGGATGAAGTAGGGAGAGTGAGAATTTTGGGTTAAGTGGACGTAGCAGTAGCGCGTTTACGCGAAGCGCGCTACTACTATTACGGGCAGCTATAGCGGTTTTCTACAGAAACCGCTACTGCTACCTTGACTAGTTGTAGCTCTTTTTCAGTAAAGCGCTACTGCTATAACCAGTTTCCCTTTTTCTTTTCTTCAGCGCTGAACGAAGGGAAGGCGATATATATTGCATCATTTGACGGTTAAATATGTATGCAAAATAGGAACATATGTATTACACCATTGGACCCTTGCATAATAATGGCTAAGTGTGTATACAAAATAGG